>NC_083585.1:35513021-35813021 GCF_027579695.1 Neoarius graeffei | reverse complement strand
CGGCAAGCCGTCCTGGCCCAGACGCAGCAAAACAGGCCCAAACCATGATATTACCACCACCGTGTTTCACAGATGGGATAAGGTTCTTATGCTTGAATGCAGTGTTTTCCTTTCTCCAAACATAACACTTCTCATTTAAACCAAAAAGTTCTATTTTGGTCTCATCCGTCCACAAAACATTTTTCCAATAGCCTTCTGGCTTGTCCACATGATGTTTAGCAAACTGCAGATGAGCAGCAATGTTCTTTTTGGAGAGCAGTGGCTTTCTCCTTGCAACCCTGCCATGCACACCATTGTTGTTCAGTGTTCTCCTGATGGTGGACTCATGAACATTAACATTAGCCAATGTGAGAAGAGACTTCAGTTGCTTAGAAGTTACCCTGGGGTCCTTTGTGACCTCGCTGACTATTACACGCCTTGCTCTTGGAGTGATCTTTGTTGGTTGACCACTCCTGGGGAGGGTAACAATAGTCTTGAATTTCCTCCATTTGTACACAATTTGTCTGACTGTGGATTGGTGGAGTCAAAACTTTTTAGAGATGGTTTTGTAACCTTTTCCAGCCTGATGAGCATCAACAATGCTTTTTCTGAGGTCCTCAGAAATCTCCTTTGTTCCTGCCATGATACACTTCCACAAACATGTGTTGTGAAGATCAGACTTTGATAGATCCCTGTTCTTTAAATAAAACAGGGTGCCCACTCACACCTGATTGTCATCCCATTGATTGAAAACACCGGACTCTAATTTCACCTTCAAATTAACTGCTAATCCTAGAGGTTCACATACTTTTGCCACTCACAGATATGTAATATTGGATCATTTTCCTCAATAAATAAATGACCAAGTATGATATTTTTGTCTCATTTGTTTAACTGGGTTCTCTTTATCTACTTTTAGGACTTGTGTGAAAATCTGATGTTGTTTTAGGTCATATTTATGCAGAAATATCGAAAATTCTAAAGGGTTCACAAACTTTCAAGCACCACTGTATATACTTAGAGCTTGCTAGTAGCTAACATTACCCATTTGATCTCGACAACAACACAAAGTAAATTAAAGTTGTTAGCTAACTATGAAACTTTCACTTTAATTTAACTTTCAATTTAAGTTGATGTGGCATCAACAAAAAAACAACCAAAAAAGTGGATAAAATCCCACTGCATGGCTAGCTACTTACAGGTTGCAGTTGGAGTAGTGATGCCAGTTAATTTGGAACTGCCCCTCTTCAGTATCAAATGCTGAGCGAAGCCTATTCAATACTGTCCAAGATTTGAGAAAATGCCCAGGGTGAATTGTGCAGAAAAAAATGAACAAGCTCAAATTAAGGTGGTCAGGAATCCTGTTAAAAATGAACATCAACCATGCCTGTTGACAGTTCAGTTGCTTGGGAAGAGTATGAAATATTCAAAAATCCTCTTCACAGCCTGGAACAGTACATTTTTGTACATAGGCTGCCATTTTTCATTGTTGTTGCTCAATTGTTGTTATTTTATTCTTCACAATACCCGTAGAACTGTTAGAGTTTCAGCTGTACAGGCCCAAGGTAATATTGCACTTGAACATGAGTTGGTGTGGAAATGCTGGGGCGTAAATATTAATATGCCACTACAGTAACGAAACGGTATAGGATTTTGGAATTGGCCAATTTTATCACCCTCTTTTCAGTATGCTGGATTTGCATTTGAAGCAGGAGACAACAGTGTTTATGATTCACAGTATATCACTTCCATTTACTGAACTTTCATTGTTCAGCTATACCAAGGTAAATACAATTTTCCATTCTGTGTAATCTTTAGTTTCACCGGGGGAGCGTTAATGGTCTTTCCATCAAGGGTAAGTCAGTGATGTACAGAGTGTATTTTTCTCAGGACTTTAGTCAATCTATTCTAAAAAGAAAAAAAAGCCCCTACCATTAGAACAGATATTAAACTTGAATCTTTGAAGTTGATAGAAAGCTCACTTAGACCTGTGTGCTTTCTCTCCTGTAATGTGATTAACACTGTTACTCCTAAAAACCCAGAATATGAACTTAGATTATCCATTAAAGCTTTCATCAAATCTCATACTGTGGAAATCTAAATAAGTATATAATTACAGTACAATATATTAACAAGGATAGAATGACTGAAACAAGAGAGGAAAAATGTCTGTGTGTGTGTGTGTGTGTGAGAGAGAGAGAGAGAGAGAGAGAGAGAGAGAGAGAGAAGCATGTAAAGTGTACTATGTTCATAAACATAATTTTTAAAGTCAATAAGGGAGGCACATTAAGTAAACTCATTCGTCATGGGAATGGAATAACAGGATTAATATAAATATTTAGGAAGTGCCTAGAAGCAGAGCTCCTGATGACTGTATGAACAAAATATTGGCAAGGGCACAAAATCAATCTGACTAGAATAATAATATTATAACATACAGTATAACTACATACAATGCAACCATCATAGAACTACATGTGTATACTTCTGTTTTGTGTCTTATTGCTGCAACCCAAGCTGTTTGCTGACTCTATTTTACTTCAGATACCTCTATTTGCACCTCTTTTCCTCCTTGCTGAGAAAATGTAATATTCCACAGTCTATTTTTATTATGATTACCATGATAGCCCCACATGAAACTGTATCTATACTAGAAAATAATTTAGTAAAAAAAGGTTAGCTCCTTTTCTTATTTTAGTGTTCCTAACTGTTCATAACCCAGTATGGCAGATCACTGCTGCATGACCTCACATATACCTAGGTTCATTGAAAATTTCTCATAAGGGCTCAATGGACACATATCTGTGAAGATTCTCAGTCATCCAGGTCATAGTAAACTGTGGGTGGTAAAAGAGAACAACTGGACTTGCTTGAAGATTCTTGAAGACATTTCACCTCTCATCTGAAAGGCTTCTTCAGTTCTGTCTGACTAAGAGGGAGTATCAGGTATTTATCCTCTCATGGATGAAAAGCAATCCTAAGGTGTTGTTGAGTCATCCTGTTGGTGTAGGTCACTGGGGGCTGGGTGTGAACGGCCTAGAGAGTCGTTGGGGTGATCAATGGGTTGTTGGTTCTCTCTGTCCTCCTGTGAGTCACTGAAAACAGCTGGGTTTTGGTGTGCATTCAGTTGTCTGGGAAGTGTGCCAAGGACTGCATTGTAGGTGGCTGATAAATGGTGTCATAGGTGGTGTTTACATTAGACCGTATCTGTCTCGTTTTTGTCGCGGATGCACTGTCCGTTCACATTAAAACGCCGGGAAACGACTCCACAGGCGGAACAACTTGAATCGGCCAGGGCCCACGTATTCAACCCAGTTCGTATCTGATCCGGTGCTGTGTAAACATTGAGGAACGAGGATACGCTGTGCTGAGCTCTAGCTGACGTCGTCATTGGACAACGTCACTGTGACATCCACCTTCCTGATTCGCTGGCGTTGGTCATGCCACGTTGGTCATGTGACGCGACTGCTGAAAAACGGCGCGGACTTCACTTCATTAAAGAGTATAAAAGTATGAATATAATGCTTTTCTTTGTCATTCTTAATGTTGTTCATGGTAAGATGCAAATACTGCCCATTGTGTAGTTATGATTGTCTTTAGGCTTGCCATCCTTCCACTTGCAAGTGGTGAGTGACTTGCGCATGCCCGATATGCACTGGGATCACACATACAGCGGCTCAGTCCCGAATCACTGCTCGTGCGCTTCACTCGCGCACTCTGTGAGCTGCGCAGGGCTGGAGTGCACACCCTCCAGAGGGCACTCGCTGTTCAGGGCGGAGTGATTTGGAGCGCAGGATGCCTGTGCGGAGCCGAGCCGCTGAGGAGGAAGTGCTGAGCCGCACTACACATTTCAACTTACGTGCCGTCTAATTAGTCATGTGATTAGCGTATCCGTGTATTGGCGTTGCTGTGTGCACGCGAATCGTGTATTGGCGTTGCTGTGTGCACGCGAATCGTTTTAAAAACGTTAATCTGATGATCCGCTGATACGGTCTAATGTAAACCCCACCTTAGACCACCACCTCTGTTCAGTGATGGCCATTCCAGGTTGACAAAAATGGCTTCTTTAACTCCTTGCTCATACCAATGATCCTCTTTGAATGTTGTACTTGTAGAAGATCCTCCTGAGTTTCTCAGATAGACCAGAAATGTAGGGAATGACAATGTTCTTGCGTTTGTTCCTGTTATCCTCCTTGTCCGAAGAAAGCCCAGTTGGGATACCCGCAGTTCTGAAGTGCTTTCTTGATGTGATTCTGCTCCTTCTCTTTTCCCTCTACCATTGTAGGAATGTTCTGAGCCCTGTGTTGCAAGGTCCTAATGACCCCCAATTTGTGTTCCAGTGGGTGGTGTGAGTCGAAGAGTAGGTACTGATCTGTGTGTGTGGGTTTCTGTTAGACCTCAATGCTAAGGCTTCTGTCTTGTCTAATGTGTACATCACTGTGGCAGCAGGGGCGTGGTCAAGCACCGGTCTGTGACAGGAGGGCGGAGTTGGGGAAGGTAAGTGGCAGAATCGCTTCACCTGAGTGTCATTAACCTGTGTTTTGTGTGTTCTCCCCAGTAAACCGCCCTATTTAAGGAGGGAGAGCGAGAGCAGAGGGAGACCCGGACGAGACGCTGTGTGTGTGTGTGTGTGTCTCTCGTGCTATTTTGAAACAGTATTGTAACCCTGAAAAGTGTGGCAATAAAGCCGTTAGACAAACCTGATCTCTGTCCTGCCGTCCTCTGTGCTCCACCCACACGCGATTCTCGCTACAGTGGTGCTGAAACCCGGGATCGTGGAGCACCTGTCCTGCAGCACCATGGAATCCTCCCCGTTCGCGGACTTGGTCCACGCCCTCGCCACGGCTCAGCAGAGCCAGCACCAGGCGCTCGTCACACTCCGGAAGGAGCAGGAGCGCCGCTTCGAAGCCCTGGTGCTGGCTCAACAGGAAGACCGTGAGGCGTTCCGGCGCCTCCTCGCGTCGGCGGGGTCCACCAGCGCCCCGGCCGCGGGCCCATCTCCCATCACCTTGACTAAGATGGGCCCGCAGGACGACCCCGAGGCGTTCATCGCGTTGTTCGAACAGGTCGCCGAAGCCTCGGGGTGGCCGATGGAACAACGCGCGGCGCGCCTCCTCCCCCTCCTGACAGGAGAGGCGCAGTTAGCCGCACTACAGCTCCCCGCCGACCACCGGCTGGCCTACGCCGACCTTCGCCGGGCTGTCCTCCAGCGCGTGGGGCGCACGCCGGAGCAGCAGCGCCAGCGCTTCCGCGCGCTGCGAATGGAGGAAGTCGGCAGCCCGTTCGCGTTCGGCCAGCAGCTCCGGGACGCCTGCTGGCGGTGGCTGAGGGCCGAAGATCGCGACGCCGAGGGGATCATCGACCAGGTGGCGCTGGAGCAGTTCATCGCCGGCATACCCGCCGGAACCGCGGAGTGGGTCCAGTGCCACCGCCCGGCGTCGCTGGATCAGGCCGTAGGACTGGCGGAGGATCATCTGGCGGCTGTCCCGGCGGCAGGACAACGGATGTCTTCTTCTCTCTCCTCCTCTCTCTCTCTCTCTCTCTTCCCCCTCCTCCCGTGTCCCGTCCTCGCCCCATTCCCCCACCACGGAGGCGGGGGCCGGCCCCACCCCAGCTGGCCCGCCGCACCCGTGGTGCCCTCCCATTTCTCCCTTCTGTGTCTGTCTCTCCCCCCCCTCAGGTGAGTGACCCTCAATCCACAGCTGCAGAGGGGAGGCCCGGGCCGGTTTGCTGGCGCTGCGGGGAACCGGGCCACCTGCAGCAACAGTGTGCCGCGATGGAGGTGGGGGCGGTGGTGCGGATCCCCGACGCGCCAGAGGCTGCCCTCGATCAGGCCGGAGCATATTGCATACCGGTAAGTGTACAAGGGGCGACCTATCAGGCGTTGGTGGATTCGGGTTGCAACCAGACCTCGATCCGCCAAAGCCTGGTGCAAGACGAGGCATTGGGGGGAGCACAAGGGGTGAAGGTGTTGTGTGTGCACGGGGATGTTCACTGCTACCCGTTGGTGTCGGTCCACATACATTTCAGAGGGGACAAATCTATAGTGAAGGCGGCGGTTAATCCTTGCCTTACCCACTCTTTAATCTTGGGGACTGATTGGCCGGGATTCTGGGGGTTGATGGCACACCTAGTAAAGAGTGGGTCCTGCCGGTTAGCCGGGGGGGGTCCCGGTGTCGTTTTGGCTGGAGCTGCGGTCGCAGGGCCGTCTACGTCATCTCCGCGACAGAGTGAGGGGCCCCCGGCTCCTCCTCTTTCTATTGGGGAATCCCTCGCGGATTTCCCACTGGAACAATCGCGAGACGAAACTCTGCGACACGCGTTTGACCAAGTGAGAGTAATCGATGGTCAAATGCTCCAGCCGAATGCCACCCCGACCTTCCCTTATTTTTCCATTTTAAAAGATAGGTTATACCGAGTGACGCAGGACACTCAGACGAAGGAGCGTGTCACCCAGTTGTTAATTCCAAAGAGCCGTCGGGAATTGGTATTCCAGGCGGCTCACTTTAATCCCATGGCGGGACACCTCGGGCAGGATAAAACACTCGCCCGGATAATGGCCCGATTCTATTGGCCGGGGATTCGCGGCGACGTCCGTAAGTGGTGTACGGCGTGCCGCGAATGCCAGTTAGTAAATCCAGCGGCCATTCCAAAAGCGCCCTTGCGCCCCCTACCATTAATCGAGACCCCATTTGAACGAATTGGGATGGATCTCGTCGGGCCATTAGATCGGTCAACACGAGGGTACCGCTTTATATTGGTTCTGGTGGACTATGCAACGCGATACCCGGAAGCGGTGCCTCTTCGCAATATCTCCGCACGTAGTATTGCAGAGGCCCTCTTTCACGTCATCTCCCGGGTCGGAATCCCGAAAGAGATTCTGACTGATCAAGGCACCTCGTTTATGTCACGAACACTGGCCGAACTGTATGGGCTACTGGGTATTAAGCCGATCCGCACCAGCGTGTATCACCCACAAACGGACGGTTTAGTCGAACGGTTCAACCGCACCCTCAAGAATATTATCAAAAAATTCGTAAGTGAGGACGCACGTAACTGGGATAAGTGGCTCGAACCCTTGTTGTTTGCAGTGCGAGAGGTCCCCCAAGCCTCCACGGGGTTCTCCCCATTTGAATTACTGTATGGGCGTAAGCCGCGCGGCATCTTAGATGTACTGCGGGAAAATTGGGAGGAGGGACCTTCACAGAGCAAAAATGAAATTCAATACGTTATGGATCTGCGCGCAAAACTCCACACGCTCACCCACTTAACTCAGGAGAATTTGCGGCAGGCCCAGGAACGGCAAACCCGCCTGTACAACAAGGGCACGCGCCTTAGAGAGTTCACTCCGGGAGATAAGGTACTCGTCCTGTTGCCCACGTCGAGCTCCAAATTAATCGCCAAGTGGCAAGGGCCCTTCGAGGTCACACGGCGGGTCGGGGACGTCGACTATGAGGTTAGGCGAACGGACAGGGAGGGGGCGCTACAGATCTACCACCTCAATCTGCTGAAGCTCTGGAATGAGGAGGTCCCCGTGGCGTTGGTGTCGGTAGTTCCGGAGAAGGCGGAGCTGGGGCCGGAGATCCAAAAAGGGTCATTGGCATCTCGCACCTCTCCGGTCCCCTGTGGAGACCACCTCTCCCCGACCCAACTCACGGAGGTCGCCCAGTTGCAGGCCGAGTTTTCGGATGTGTTCTCGCCCCGGCCCGGACGCACCAACCTCATAGAACACCACATAGAGATGCCCCCGGGGGTGGTAGTGCGTAGCCGTCCTTATAGATTACCCGAACACAAAAAAAAGGTGGTTCGGGAAGAACTTCAGGCCATGCTCGAAATGGGCATCGTCGAGGAGTCCCACAGTGACTGGAGCAGCCCGGTGGTCTTGGTTCCCAAGGCCGACGGCTCGGTCCGGTTCTGTGTGGACTATAGAAAAGTCAATGCGGTGTCTAAATTCGACGCGTACCCAATGCCTCGTATTGATGAGCTGCTTGATCGACTAGGCACGGCTCGCTTTTACTCGACACTGGATTTGACGAAGGGATATTGGCAGATCCCCTTGACTCCATTATCCCGGGAAAAAACGGCCTTTTCCACACCGTTCGGCTTACACCAGTTCGTCACACTTCCGTTTGGGCTGTTTGGGGCGCCCGCTACGTTTCAGCGGCTGATGGACCGGATCCTCCGGCACCATGCCACCTATGCGGCCGCTTACTTAGACGACATAATCATTTATAGTAATGACTGGCAGCGGCACCTGCAACACCTGAGGGCCGTCCTTAGGTCGCTGAGGCGGGCGGGGCTCACTGCCAACCCGAAGAAGTGTGCGATTGGGCGGGTGGAAGTACGGTATCTGGGCTTCCACTTGGGTAACGGGCAGGTGCGTCCCCAAATTGATAAGACAGCAGCGATTGCGGCCTGCCCGAGACCCAAGACCAAAAAGGGGGTGAGACAGTTCCTGGGGCTGGCTGGCTATTATCGTAGGTTCATACCTAATTATTCGGACGTCACCAGCCCGCTGACTGACCTCACTAAAAAGGGGGCGCCAGATCCGGTCCAGTGGACGGAGCAGTGCCAGCGGGCTTTCTCTGAGGTAAAGGCTGCACTGTGTGGGGGGCCACTTTTGCACTCCCCTGACTTCTCTCTCCCCTTTTTGTTGCAGACGGATGCGTCGGACAGAGGGCTGGGGGCCGTTTTGTCCCAGCAGGTGGGGGGAGAGGACCGCCCAGTGTTGTACATCAGCCGGAAGCTGTCAGTGCGTGAGGGGCGCTACAGCACTATCGAGAAGGAGTGCCTGGCCATCAAGTGGGCGGTCCTTGCCCTCCGTTACTACCTGCTGGGGCGCTCTTTCACCCTCTGTTCGGACCACGCGCCCCTCCAGTGTCTCCACCGCATGAAGGATGCCAACGCGCGGATCACCCGTTGGTATCTGGCGCTCCAACCTTTCAACTTCAAGGTGGTCCACAGGCCGGGGGCGCAGGTGGTCGTGGCGGACTTCCTCTCCCGTCAAGGGGGGGGGGAGTCGGCTGCGGGCCGGACGGGCGCCCAGCCTGAGTCGGGCGGTGGGGGTATGTGGCAGCGGGGGCGTGGTCAAGCACCGGTCTGTGACAGGAGGGCGGAGTTGGGGAAGGTAAGTGGCAGAATCGCTTCACCTGAGTGTCATTAACCTGTGTTTTGTGTGTTCTCCCCAGTAAACCGCCCTATTTAAGGAGGGAGAGCGAGAGCAGAGGGAGACCCGGACGAGACGCTGTGTGTGTGTGTGTGTGTGTCTCTCGCGCTATTTTGAAACAGTATTGTAACCCTGAAAAGTGTGGCAATAAAGCCGTTAGACAAACCTGATCTCTGTCCTGCCGTCCTCTGTGCTCCACCCACACGCGATTCTCGCTACAATCACAATCCAAGAAGGCTAGATTATTCCCACTGACATCCTCCCGAGTGAAATTGATGTTGATATCCACTGCATTGATGTGCTTAGAGAAGGCTTCCACTTCATGGGTGTTGATTTTAACCCAGGTGTCATCCACATATCTGAACCAGTGGCTGGGAGCAACTCCTGAAAATGTGGTCAAAGCTTTATGTTCCACTTCCTCCATGTATAGATTGGCCACAATAGGGGACACCGGTGAGCCCATGGCGCAGCCATGCTTCTGTCTGTAGAAACTTTCATTAAACTGGAAATAGGTGGTGATCAGGCAGAGGTCAAGCAGGGTGCAAATCTGATCCGTGGTGAGGTTTGTTCTATCCAGTAAGGTGCTGTCTTGAAGGAGTCGTTTTCTAACAGATTTGACTGCTTCTGTAATGGGAATGCAGGTGAAAAGATCCACCCTAAGGACAGAATAGCCAGACACAAACAGGACAACATAGTGTATGCAATTCAGTGCAGTGAGGAATGCACGGACTCGTATATTGGAGAAACAAAACAACCGCTTCACAGGCACATGGCTCAACACAGGAGGGCCAGTTCCTCAGTCCAGGACTCTGCTGTCTATCTTCATCTTAACAACAAAGGACACTCATTTCAGGATTGCAACGTATGCATTTTAGCCAGAGAGGATCATTTGTATGAGCGAGGAGTTAAAAAAGCAATTTTTGTCAACCTGGAATGGCCATCACTGAACAGAGGAGGTGGTCTAAGACATCACTTATCAGCCACCTACAATGCAGTCCTTGACAGGACTGGATTCAGGACTGGATCAGGATAAATACCTGATACTCCCTCTTAGTCAGACAGAACTGAAGAAGCCTTTCGGATAAGAGGTGAAATGTCTTCAAGAATCTTCAAGCAAGTCCAGTTGCTCTCTTTTACCACCCACAGACTTTATTCTACAGTATGAGACCTAATATTCAAAAGCTGATCATTTACATTAGTCTAGTCGTGATCCCCATAGGCCCAATAGTAAACCCAGAAATGTTGAGTACCCTAAAGTTTTATTGCATAAATGTCATCTATAGGCCTATTGGATGGAATTTAGCTTGGTTGCCCAAAGTTGCACTTTGAGCAATTTGCATAATTAGCATAAATAGGCGATTAATGTGAGATTATTACAGGTGAATAGGCAAAAAAAATTAAATAATAGATATCACCATGAAACTCTCTCAGTTGATTAATCATATTAAGATGAGAAAAAAATGTATGTTTTTGTAATTTGATGTTTAAATATGCAAATGAGGCCATAAATCAACAAAAATATGCTAATTAGCATACAAACAAAACTAAATTCGTTTGATAAAGCCAGGGTCAAAAAAGGTTTCTAAGGGTAAATATGTGTACTTGGGGGGTCTGAGTCGGTGAAAACCTTTTGAGGAATCTAGTAGACAGTAGTAGTAGTAGTAGTAGTAGTAGACAGCCATAAAGGCTAAGTCCAGGGCCGGAGTGGGCCCTGTTTTCAGTCCGGGAGTTTAATTCACATTCAGGCCACTTTGAAATGGAGGAGGAATTTGAGTACATTAAAAAAGATAAAACAACACAGGGCCGCGTGTCTAATCCGCATATACATTTATCTGTGTCACCAACATGTCCCAAAGTTCCTTAGTGAAAATATTTGAAAACACATCCAAAGGACATGCATCTTCAGAAATCGGCATCTTCGGCCCGGGTGTGGGAATGAACTTTTACGTCGGGGGCGAAATCCAGCTGACTGCCACTCCAAATAGCAAAGCAGCGAGTATGGCTGATTGTTTCGCGTTATTTAAGACGAATTACACAACACATTTTTAGTCACATAGTCTTAAAATAACGAAAGCACCCATATCGCGTGCATTTGAACCAATGCTTGTGCATTACATGCCGCATACGCCTCGAAAATAATGGCAAATCAACAATGCTGGGTACTCAGCAACCGGCAGATAAAGCATGAAGGCGCATTAGGCAACTCAAAAATGGTTAAATGAAATGTAGGCTAAAGCAAGTGTTCGATTCTGCTTAGAATATTGGCATACGCATACACCTCTTCTAAGTTATATATTTAACAACAATTATTTAACATCAAATATGACTTCTAGGCCTATGTGTTCATAACCACAATGTGCGCACGCCTGTGGAAATGCACGGTGTGACAGTGAGATGAAATAGGCTGGATGAGGAAATAACGCACAACAGCACATTTGGGACCTGTTCATCTAAAATTGTTAATAACTGGGATGTAAAGCAATGTCCAGTTCTTCTTAGAATTAAGACATACACCACATCTATACCGTGTAAATTGCGAGATTTCACATGACATCAAAAAGCTGAATTGACATCGCAAACTATCGACACATTATAGGCCTAGCATAGACTGATAAAATCGACAAACAGGGTTATCATACTCCATATCTTTCGTAACCTACCAGCTGGTCTTGAGAACATATCTGTCAATTTGGCACATTTTGCTGCCACCTCCTTCCTTTTTTTAAGCTTCGCCCTTTCGGTTCCACTTGGCCTCTTTCTGCCCTCCATCACTGACGCGCGCTGTTTCGCGCCAATGTTGTTTAAGTTCCCCGCAATACAGAGGAGGGGTCTTGGACCAAACCAACTGCAATAGAGGGGAGGGGAGAATTTCCTTATTTGGTAGCGCCTATTTAATCTGCTGCGATGCTGTCGGCGTCTGGGCTGCCATGTGAAAATGCAGAGTGCAGTTGAATTGATGATTAATGCAAGAATAAGATCAGTGACCAAAATTAGTGAAAATTATTTTCCCCATGCTCCAAGCAGGCCACCATTGATGGTTTGGGCCGGGGATGGTCCCGGCTAAATATAGGGCCACCCCGGCATTGGCTAAGTCAAACCAAGAGAACTGCCGAAAGTCACCAGAAAAAGGATTCTGACAATTCAGCTCCACTTTCCCAGACATCTGTGAAGAACACAGTTCACCAACTACACTTTTTACCACAGCCTACATTCTGTGCTTGTGTCAGTCATCATAAGGATCCATACACATGCATCCACCTAGGTCTTGCTAGTGGAAAATAAAGCTCTGACTTGTCAAATTCAGGACATTAATTAAATGTTAAAAACCGAGACTGGGCTGAGAAAGAGAATAAAAGTCTCATTTCACTGACCTCTCCAGACTCTCAATCCTGATTTTCTGCTATGGTATTACACATTTAGCTTTTACTTAGTTATTGTTCTATGGTATTACATAATTAGCTTTTACTTGACAGTAAAATATTTAGTCCAGACACTGACACATTCACTTGCTACTTGACTCTCTACTTGATCACTTTTCTCTCCCATGGTGAATGACTATACCCCTAACATCGACAATTCCATCTGGACTGGATAAAGTAATCTAAGTGTAAAGAATCTACAGTATGTTGGAAAATCTAAATTAATGCCTTACCAGATATACTGTAGTGGATACTGTAAGTGTTTCATTAAAGTGCAAGCAATTGTTTATCATTTGCTTGTATGGATAATATGAATGTCATTCATGCAGTATCTTTAACTTCCCTGATGCAAGGTCATATTTTGTTGGTATAACACCTAGAATCAGACTCAAACAATATTAACGACTTGTTTTTGACCCGTTCCTCCTACTGATGCCAACCTGATGCTACACATACAGGTCATGTTGTGGAAGGCTGCAGGTCAGAGAGAGCCACCTGTAGAACAAGAGACACCACTAAGTTTGGATGGGAGGTTGGTGGAAGGGTTATCATGCCTGCTCTTGCCATCCAGGCAGTGGCTCCAGTACAGCTGCTTGATGTCACCAGCTGTAGCTGCAGCACATTGAAGGCCTGTAGTAAAGGAAACTGTAGCTGCCATGCTGCAAGTATCAGTTGCACTGACTACTGCAAGTGTGAAGGGGATGAAGTCGGCTGCTGCAACCCATTCACAGTTCATACAGATGAAGATGATGAGACTGAAGGGAATGAAGAAACAAATTATGAAGATGGTGAAGGCTATTAAGTGGGATGGTGTGGTTGTTCATGCATACTATATATATTTATTTTACAGTTTGTTTGCACATTTGCAGTTCATGTACATAGTTATTGTGTTATTGTTCTTTTGGGTTAGTTTGGGTGTGTTTGTGCATGCTGGATACTTGTTCTGCATGGAACACTCCTTAATCTATCCATACAGTAGTCCAAACACTGCCACCTGATCAGATTCCTTAAACGTTTTTCACCAAATCATACCCCCAAGTATACATTTTTACCCTAAGTAAAATTATTTTGACTCGGGCTTCATCAATGAATATGATTTTGTGTGTATGCAAATGAGCGCATATTTGATGGATTATGGCCTCATTTGCATATTTAAACATTAAATTACAAAAACATGCAATACATTTTTTTCTCATGTTAGCATAAGTAATCAACTGAGAAAGTTTGATGGTGATATCTATTATTATTATTTTTTTAGCCTATTCACCTGTAATAATCTCAGTTTAATCGCCTATTTATGCAAATTATGCAAATTGCTCAAAGTGCAACTTTGGGCAACCAAGCTAAATTCTATCCATTAGGCCTATAGATGATATTTCTGCAATAAAACTTTCGGGTACTCAACATTTCCGGGTTCATGAAATCATGACTAGACTACATTCTTAGTCAAAACTTAATATTTCATTTGTTTAATTGGGACTGATGAGTGATCTAAAACAAAACTGACACTGTGTTTATTGGTGATTCCCTGCAGCGGTTATGGCTTTGGAAATTTTCAAAACTAAAAATGGCATTTAGTACCCAGAACAGCCTGTGAGGATTGCTTGCCAGGTTAGCCAGCAAATAAAATCTTATCAGATATAACTTTTGACCATCCCAACAATCAGATTTGATAAATGCTCTATCTCTCATGCCTTGTGTTTCCTTTGCTTGAACAGTGTCTTGTAATGGCCCTTACTAAATCTTCTCAAGTCACACTTGACAACAGAGAGATCTAGAATATTCCATCTGGATTTAAGGACTTTAAGAGATTAAGTGTTCCCTTACAGCTTCTTCTGGTTTCCTTAACAGTTAGGCACGTATTTCTGCTCTTGTTTCACCTGACTTGGAAGCAGGGGGGTGAAACTCATAGATTTCTCTGTTTTTTATGCTGTTGTGCCCCAACTGTCCCAATTACTCAAGGTGAACTAGTTGGGCTGATGCCCTCTACATCCTGTTGGATGCTCCTGGAATATAATATGCTGTCAGGGGAGAAAAGACCACTAATAATCAGTCAGGAGGTTATGCAGTACTATAAATCCTTTAAAGTCTTCACAAGACTGACTTTCTCATCAAGAATTTCTGATTCAGAAATTAAATTCAGTGATTAATAACAAACAAACAAACAAACAAACTGTGACAGTTTGTGTAGGTGGGTGGAGCACAGAAGGACGGCAGGACAGAACTGAGTTCACAAAACTGGCTTTTATTCAGCTTTTCAGCCTATACGCACTCTCTCACACACACCCAGACACACACACACATCAGTCATCTGGTTGAGGAGAGAGCTCCCTCTTCTCTCGCTCTCTCTCCTTAAATAGGGCGCGGTCACTGGGAAGACACACAAACACATTAATTAACGACAGGTGTAGTGATTCTGCCACTTACCTTCCCTGACTCCGCCCTCCTGTCACAGACCGATGCTTGACCATGCCCCCGCTGCCACATACCCCCACCGCCCGACTCAGGCCGGGCGGCCATCCAGCCTGCAGCCGACTCCCCCCCCCCTTGATGGGAGAGGAAGTCCGTCATGACCATCTGTGCCCCCGGCCTGTGTATCACCTTGAAGTTAAAGGGTTGGAGTGCCAGATACCAACGGGTGATCCACGTGTTGGCATCCTTCATGCGGTGTTGCCACTGGAGGGGCGCGTGGTCTGAAGAGAGGGTGAAAGGGCGTCCCAGCAGGTAGCACCGGAGGGCGAGGACCGCCCACTTGATCGCCAGGCACTCTTTCTCAATGGTGCTGTAGCGCCCCTCACGCACCAACAGCTTGCGACTAATGTATAAGACTGGGCAATCCTCCCCCTCCACCTGCTGGGACAAAATGGCCCCCAGCCCTCTGTCCGATGCATCCGTCAGCAACATAAAGGGGAGAGAAAAGTCAGGGGAGTGTAAAAGTGGCCCCCCACACAGTGCAGCCTTTACCTTAGAAAAAGCCCACTGGCATTGCTCCGTCCACTGGACCGGATCTGGTGCCCCCTTTTTAGTCAGATCAGTCAGTGGGCTGGTGACGTCCAAATAATTAGGTATAAACCTACGATAATAGCCAGCCAGCCCCAGGAACTGTCTCACCCCCTTTTTGGTCTTGGGCCTTGGGCAGGCCACAATTGCTGCTGTCTTGTTAATTTGGGGACGCACCTGCCCATTGCCCAAGTGGAAGCCCAGATACCGTACTTCCACCCACCCAATCGCACACTTCTTCAGGTTGGCTGTGAGACCCGCTCGCCTCAGCGACCTAAGGACGGCCCTCAGATGTTCGAGGTGCCTTGGCCAGTCATTGCTATAGATAATAATGTCATCGAGTTAGGCGGCCGCATAGGTGGCGTGGGGGCGGAGGACCCTGTCCATCAGCCGCTGAAACGTAGCGGGCACCCCAAACAGCCCAAAAGGAAGTGTGACGAATTGGTGTAAGCCGAACGGTGTGGAAAAGCCTGTTTTTTCCCGGGATAATGGAGTCAAGGGGATCTGCCAATAACCCTTTGTTAAATCCAGTGTTGAGTAAAAACGAGCCGTGCCTAGCCGATCGAGCAACTCATCAATACGAGGCATTGGGTATGCATCGAATTTAGACACCGCGTTGACTTTTCTATAGTCCACACAGAACCGGACCGACCCGTCGGCCTTGGGTACCAAGACCATTGGGCTGCTCTAGTCACTGTGGGACTCCTTGACGATGCCCATTTCGAGCATGGCCTCGAGTTCTTCCCGAACCACTTTTTTCTTGTGTTCGGGTAATCTGTAAGGGCGGCTACGCACTACCACCCCCGGGGGCGTCTCAATGTGGTGCTCTATGAGGTTGGTTCGGCCGGGCAGGGGCGAGAACATGTCCGAAAACTCGGTCTGCAACTGGGCAACCTCCGCGAGTTGGGTTGGGGAGAGGTGGTCTCCACAGGGGACCGGAGAGATACGCGATGCCAATGTTCCCTTTTGAACCTCCGGCCCCAGCTCCGCCTTCTCTGGAACCACTGACACCAATGACACGGGGACCTCCTCGTTCCAGAGTTTGAGCAGGTTGAGGTGGTAAATCTGTAGCGCCCCACCCCTATCCATTCGCCTCACCTCATAGTCAACGTCCCCGACTCGCCGTGTGACCTCAAAGGGTCCTTGCCACTTGGCGACCAATTTGGAGCTCGATGTGGGCAACAGTATGAGAACTTTATCTCCCAGTGCGAACTCCCTAAGGCACGTACCCTTGTCGTACAGGCGGGTCTGTCATTCTTGGGCCTGCCGCAAATTCTCCTGAGTTTGGTGCGTGAGTGTGTGGAGTTTTGCACGCAGGTCAATAACGTATTGGATTTCATTTTTACTTGGTGAAGGTCCCTCCTCCCAATTTTCTCGCAGCACATCTAGAATGCCGCGCGGCTTACGCCTGTATAACAGTTCAAATGGGGAGAACCCCGTGGAGGCTTGGGGGACCTCTCGCACTGCAAAGAGCAAGGGTTCGAGCCATTTATCCCAATTACGTGTGTCCTCACTTATGAATTTTTTAATTATGTTCTTGAGGGTGCGATTGAACCGTTCAACT
Organism: Neoarius graeffei; assembly: GCF_027579695.1. Taxonomy (NCBI): domain Eukaryota; kingdom Metazoa; phylum Chordata; class Actinopteri; order Siluriformes; family Ariidae; genus Neoarius; species Neoarius graeffei. The sequence continues at coordinate 35,795,893 of NC_083585.1, read as the reverse complement.
AAACCGTCCATTTGTGGGTGATACACACTGGTGCGGATCGGCTTAATACCCAACAACCCATACAGTTCGTTCAGTGTACGTGACATAAATGAGGTGCCTTGGTCAGTCAGAATCTCTTTCGGGATTCCAACTCGGGAGATAACGCAGAAGAGTGCCTCTGCAATACTGTGTGCTGAGATATTGCGAAGAGGCACTGCTTCCGGGTATCGCGTTGCATAGTCCACCAGAACTAATATAAAGCGGTACCCTCGTGTTGACCGATCTAATGGCCCGACAAGATCCATCCCAGTTCTTTCGAACGGGGTCTCGATTAACGGTAGAGGGCGCAAAGGCGCTTTTGGAATGGCCGCTGGATTTACTAACTGGCATTCGCGGCACGCTGTACACCACCTACGGACATCGCCGCGAATCCCTGGCCAATAGAACCGGGCCATTATTCAGGCTAATGTTTTATCCTGCCCTAAGTGTCCAGCCATGGGATTAAAGTGAGCCGCCTGGAATACCAATTCCCGGCGGCTCTTCGGAATTAAAAGCTGCGTGACTCGCTCTTTAGTCTGAGTGTCCTGCATCACTTGGTATAATCTATCCTTCATAATCGCGAAGTAGGGGAAGGACGGGGTGACGTTCAGCTGGAGCGTTTGACCATCGATTACTCTCACTTGGTCAAACGCATGCCGCAGAGTCTCGTCTCGCGACTGCTTTAATGGAAAATCCGTGAGGGATTCTCCAACAGAGAGAGGAGGAGCCGGCAGCTCCTCACTCTGACGCGGAGCTGACGTAGACGGCTCTGTGACAGCTGCTCCCGCCAACGCGACACCGGGGCCTCCCCCTGTTAACTGATGGCAGGACCCACTCTTCACTAAATGTGTCATTAAATCCCGAAATCCTGGCCAATCAGTCCCCAAAATTATCGAGTGGGTGAGGCAAGGATTAACCGCTGCCTTTACTCTAAATTTTTCCCCTCTGAAAAAAATGTGGACCGACACCAAAGGGTAACTGTGAACATCTCCGTGCACACACAACACCTTCACCCCATGTGCACCCCCTAATGCCTCGTCTTGCACCAGGCTTTGGTGGATTGAGGTCTGATTACAGCCAGAATCCACCAACGCCTGATATGTATCCCCTTGGATACTCACCGGTATGCAATACGCTCCGGCCTGATTGAGGGCGGCTCCTGGTGCGTCAAGGATCCGAACCACCGCATCCACCTCCATTTCCGAGCACTGTTGTTGGAGGTGGCCTGGCTCCCCGCAGCGCCAGCAAACCGGCCCGGGCTTCCTCTCTGCACTAGTGCTCTGGGGCTCACTCACCTGAGGGGGGGGGGAGAGACAGACACAGAGGGGAGACACAGGAGGGCACTGCGGGTGCGGCGGGCCGGCTGAGGTGGCGCCGGCCCACGCCTCCGCGGTGGGGGAATGGGGTGAGGAGGAGACACATGAGGAGGGGAGAGAGAGAGAGAGAGAGGAGAGAAGAGAAGAGGTCGTCTGTTGTCCTGTCGTCAGGACAGCCGCCAAATGGTCCTCTGCCAGCTCGATTGCCTGATCCAGCGATGCCGGGCGGTGGCACTGGACCCACTCTGCGGTTCCCACTGGTAAGCGCGCGACGAACTGCTCCAGTACCACCTGGTCGATGAGTCCCTCGGCACCGCGGTTGTCGGCCCTCAACCACTGCCAACAGGCGTCCCGGAGTTGCTGGCCAAACGTGAATGGCTGGCCGACTTCCTCCAAGCACAAAGCACCGAAGCGCTGACGTTGTTGCTCAGGGGTGCATCCCACACGCTGGAGGATGGCCCGGTGAAGGTCCGCGTAGGCCAGCCAGCGGTTGGCAGGGAGCTGTAGCGCAGCCAGCTGCGCCTCTCCCATTAGCAGGGGGAGGAGGCGCGCCGCGCGCTGTTCCACCGGCCACCCCGAGGTCTCTGCTACCTGCTCAAAGAGTGTGATGAATGCCTCGGGGTCGTCCTGTGGGCCCATCTTCGTGAGGGTGAGGGGGGAAGGGCCCATGGTGGTGGAGATGGTGGACTCCGCCGACGCAAGGAGGTGGCGGAATGCCCAACGATCTTCCTGTTGCGCCAGCACCAGGACCTCGAACAGTTGTTCTTGCTCCTTTCAGAGGGCGAGCAGCGCCTGGTGCTGGCTCTGTTGGGCCGTGGTGAGGGCATGGATCAGGTCGGCGAAGGTGGAGGACTCCATGGGGCTGTTCTCTTCCGAGCTCGGCATCCCGGGTTTCGGCACCACTGTGACAGTTTGTGTAGGTGGGTGGAGCACAGAAGGACGGCAGGACAGAACTGAGTTCACAAAACTGGCTTTTATTCAGCTTTTCAGCCTATACGCACTCTCTCACACACACCTAGACACACACACACACACACACACACACACACACACACACACACACACACACATCAGTCATTTGGTTAAGGAGAGAGCTCCCTCTGCTCTCACTCTCTCTCCTTAAATAGGGCGCAGTCACTGGAAAGACACACAAACACATTAATTAACGACAGGTGTAGTGATTCTGCCACTTACCTTCCCTGACTCCGCCCTCCTGTCACAGACCGATGCTTGACCATGCCCCCGCTGCCACACAAACAAACAAACAAACAAACAAACAAACAAACAAACCCACACCAAAAGCAATATTCTTGTTTAACTGTGGGATGGTGAATAGAGGCACAGAGATATTTCACTTGTAGCTGCTGGCACAGTTTCACCATTAGTTCAGAGATGAAAGGAGTGCTCTGGCCCATTAACAGGTCCTGAGGGATTGAAACATGACTGAACAGGAGCATCAGTTGTCTTGTGATGATTTTAGATGTGGCTTTGCAGAGGGGGATGGCCTCAAGGTACCTGGTGGTGTAATCAACGATTACCAGAATGTATTCATGACCTCAGGTAAACTTGGGCAGTGGCCCCACCAGACTGATACCCACCTGCTTAAATTGGTCCTCAATGATGGGGAGTGGGATCAGCAGTGCAGGGGCCAGTGTGTGTGGGAGAGGTGTGCTGACATTGGGGGCAACTTTGGCAGATGTTACACATCTCTGTGACCATTTCTGGCTAGTGAAACCAGTCCCTGAGCTTCTCCAGGGTGTTGGTGTGTCCTAAGTGGCCTCCTAGCAGGTGAGTATGGGCCAGGTGCATCACAGAGTTGGCTCTTGATCGTGAAACAATGAGGAGGTCACAAGTCTCCCTGTAGTGATTGCAATGATAATACAGGAGGTTGTCCTTCACAAGGGAGTATGCCTCAGGGAGGGCTTGGAATGTGTTTTGATGTTCCTTGTTGACCATGAGCACCTGTTCCCAGCAGTGCTTCAGTTGGTTGTCAGTCCTCTGCTCCCTCCTGAAGCTCTCCTCTCTGGCCACCTGGCTACACCAAATAGATATGGAGCTAGCAAGAGGGGCGGATTCACCTTCAGGAACAGTGTCAGCATCTATTTAATCTCAGCTGGCCAGGCAGGCAGTGCATTTGGTGGTTGGAGCTCACCCGTCTTAGTGTAGCCCTTTTCCTCTTCTGTGCCATTGCTTGATCTTGGAACTCTGGTCAGTCTCACCCTACAAACAGAGGACGCTCTGGTATTAAACCTATGGTTAGAGGCCACTCACCTTGGATGGTGCCTACTTTTAACTTGGCCACTCACCTTGGAGGGTGCCATCTTTTAACTTGGCCACTGGGACCTCCTGTACTGTATGTCCCCATGTACACGTTACTGTGAGGCTGCCCCAAGGCTTCACAGACTGGGAGAGGGCTGAGGGTTGAGCCAGTGTAATGGAGTGCCCCAAATCTAGGAGTGCAGGAAACAGAGATCCATTCAGTCAGAATGTGATGGTTGGGGTATGGGGCTGTGAAGTATGCCAGAAGGCTGGCCAGTAACAGTGTGTCAGCCATTGTTTGACAACTCAGCGAGGTGGTTGGTGTTCTGACTTGGTCAGCATCCATGGATAAGGGCCTTATCTGCAGCTCTTCCTGTGCCCATGCTGGGGACATGATAGGCATCCCTGGGCATTTGGAGAACTCATGCCACCAGTCCAGGCTCTTTTCTCTCCTTTCCCCTCTCCCCATTTACAATGTGGCCAAGGGGCACTCCAGAGCTGTGATCATGACTTTAGGTGTTGTGATGGCCTTTATCCCTACTGCCTTCCTCTCCTCACTGGGGAGTGCCCTCAGGAACCTCTTGAAGGTCACCCTTTTGACAATCTCTACCACTGTTAGCTGTTCTAGTTGCAGCCACCACCGGGTAATATGAAGCAAGGCATCCACTTGTGAGCAGGGCTCTTTGCCAGGTTGGTAGATCCTGTGGTGGAACTCCATGGTGGCTTGGATGGAGAAGAGACTGCAGCAAGTTAGCACTTCTGTTTTAAGGGAATGGCAGTCCTCTGCTTCTTCCTCTGGCAGGGTATGCTCTTTTGGCTTCCCTGTTGAGGAAGGGAGTCAGGATATAGGCCCAGTCTCTCAGAGGCCAGCCTTCTCTGCTAGTGACTCTTTTGAAGGTGGCGAGGTAGGCTTCTTTGTTGTCATTGCTTGTCATTTTGGAGACAGTTGTTGGGTGTATCAGGTGCAGTCAGGATGAGGGGTTGTCATAGCCAGTGCCAGGTGATGGAGCAAGAGGAGTTCTTGAGTCACAGCATGTAGAACTCTGGCCATCTCTTGCTGCAGAGATGCCTTGAGGAGGTAGTGGACAACAGGGTCCATGGTGGGTGGGGTGGGCTCCAGGTCTGTGTCCTTAGCCTGCATTCACCACCAGTGTGGCACTTAAAAGTGCCCAGGAGAGGATACAGACTCAGGAGGCAGGAGTAAGGTGGAAATAGTGCTTTATTTATTTGCTCTTTTGGGTTCAACTGCAAAGAGGGAAAGGGAGCAAGGGCATGTGTGCTGGTCTTTTCCTGGGGTCTTTTCCTTTTCCATTCTGGAGAATGGAGAGCCTCGATGCTGAGCAAAGGTTGGGCTTAGTGCTTCATCTCCTTGTAACTGTGTTAAGGGTATCTTTAGCTTGAGTCTGTTGGTAGTACACAGGAAGCAAAACAGAGACAGCAGCCACTCATTTAGTGTAGAGCACAACGCCCTTTTATATCCTGCCCATGCCTTGTGGAGAGTAGATTAGTGTGCACTTGCTGTGCACAGCCATGCTGTATTGTGTCTCTCTATCCTTTGGCCATGCTCTTGCTGCTGGTCCAAAACAGTGGTACTGAAATGTTGCAGTTTCTTTGGCACTGGGAGAGAGTGGAGTGGTTGTTGTCCCTTCAGCACCACCATGGCAGCCAGATGAGGACTGCCTGCTGGTTTGTGTGTGGGCCATTAGTATGCTGTTACCACACCATTCAAATAATTAAATATATAGAAGGTGCCTATCTGTCACCATCCTCACAGTTGAGGGTCAGCGATCAAGGAAGCTATCAACTAACTTCTTTGAATTCTCTTGGGTGATTATAGCACACCAGAGGGACCCAAACCCTCATCTAGTGGCAGGTACACATACACACCTATGGACAATTTAGAGTAGCCAATTGACCTAATCCACATGTCTTTGGACTGTGGGAGGAAACCGGAGCACCTGGAGGAAACCCACGCAGACACCAGAAGAACGTACAAACTCCACACAAAAAGGCCCCCATTGGGCACTGGGCTTGAACCCAGAACCTTCTTGCTGTGAGGCAACAGTGCTAACCACTACACCACTGTGCCGCCCATAGAAGGTGTGTACATTCATATTCATGACATATGTGAGTTTTGTTCAAATGGAAATATCCTTTAATAATAATGTATTTGTAATTTCAAAAAAATAATCATTTATTCTGAATTAAATTGATAAATTGTGGATATAATTGTCATTAAAAGAGTTATCTTTAAACATATTGAGTGGTTCACAATTTGTACAGATGTGAACAATCTTCAGTGAAGTAATGACTGGCTGCAGCTGCTCAGGGTGATAAGTTGTCCACCGTTGGGCAAAGTAATGACAATATAATGAGTTATATTGAATCTAGAAATGAGAAAAATGGTAATTAAATTACCAGAATGTAATGTAGCCAATACATTGCCAACTGGTTGGCTGTGCACAGACCATAATGACCAATAAATGTCACTTGTATTTAGTGTATTACCGGGGCAGGCTTCTATTGGCCTTTTTTTTTTTAGCCGTTTACAATTGCTTAGTTTATATTTTTCCTTGAGCTTCTGGAAGTGAAAATCAGGTGGGCATAACTTGGATTGCAAAAAAAAACAAAAAACAAAAAAAAACTCAGATGCAAACATACATGCAAAACAACTTAAGGATCAGTTTATTGTACGCTGTTGCTGCAAGCATTTTTTCAAATTTGCTTGGCCTATAGCATACACCTCTGCATAATCTCATCATCTCTAGCCACTTTATCCTGTTCTACAGGGTCGCAGGCAAGCTGGAGCCTATCCCAGCTGACTACGGGCGAAAGGCAGGGTACACCCTGGACAAGTCGCCAGGTCATCACAGGGCTGACACATAGACACAGACAACTATTCACACTCACATTCACACCTACAGTCAATTTAGAGTCACCAGTTAACCTAACCTGCATGTCTTTGGACTGTGGGGGAAACCGGAGCACCCAGAGGAAACCCACGCAGACACGGGGAGAACATGCAAACTCTGCACAGAAAGGCCCTCACCGGCCATGGGGCTCGAACCCAGACCTTCTTGCTGTGAGGCGACAGCGCTAACCACTACACCACCATGCTGCCTTCCCCTATTCTTTATTTACTAATCCATTTTCCAATTCATATTTATTCAGGATTATATTTTTCTCATGTCACTCCCCAGCTGCAAGTCTTTACCATGGAAAGAAGCCAAAATCAAGAAAGATATTATTAATAGACACCACAAGGAGAAATGCTTCAAATTAGCCATGGAGGACCAAGGTGTCTCAATAACATGTGGTTGGCAATAAACTGTCCAATGGCACTTTACAAGGAAGAGAGGTGAGGGCTGTAGATCAGTGCTTCGAGCAAACGTGTCTTAGATTTACAGCAGTTGAGTCCTTTATGCATGTAGGGCGAATGGTAATGTGCTGAGCGGTGAAGGACCGAGGGACATAAATTTAGTGGGACAGTTCTCTGGGCGAGAACGGGGAAGAACACAGTCACCTACAGCAGAAAAAAGCTTAGACATAGAGAAACAGGCATTTATGGACTTATTCTGTTATTCTTAAAAGAGAGACAGAGAAGGACACATACAAAAAATATAATATTGCCACAAACTCATTCATGCCACTCAGTTAGAGCCATAATGCTAAAATAGATAGTTTAGGAGAGAAGGAGAGATGGAAGTCCTTATATGGTTTGCAATCTCCAGGATCTGAGCTGAGTTGTGCAGCTTACGTACAGATTACTAAAACAGTAATTCATGTGCCTTTATGCTTACACTAATAAATTACACGTAATCATGATTTCCAAAAGAGCAGTATTCTTCTATAAAATAAAATATGCTTTGATGGCACACTTATATAATCACAGATAAATGAAAGATAAAACACAGCCATGGTTAAATGATGGTAAGTGTAAACTTCATCACCAGCATCTCTAGCAGGAAGGTGCAGGATGGGAGACAACATCAACTTCTTACATTCCTATGACTGCAGATTACTTCATCATGTCTAGGAGCTCTGAACACCATGTTACTGAATACAAGATTTAACAGGGCTTTCTAATGGAGCTTTGTTGGTGGAAATTCAGAATGATCTGGATGTTTCCACTGATTCTATTGCAAAGTGCAAGACCAAAAATTTTTGGGCAACAAGTTAGTTGTGAGAGTATATCAGTATATGAAAACCTGAAATTGTTATACTGTTCATGTTATTCTAAATCATTATTGATGACACATTATAAAAACATTATTTAAAGATATGCCGTTGCAAAAATGATTTTTATAATATGGTAGCTGTTTTATAATACAGTACTTTTATAAAGAGCAAACATACCAGGGTAAAACTGTATATAGTACTGTTTCTATATTGTTTCTGTATTTGTTATATTGTTATCACCAAACTACGTTAACTAACCAAATGTTGTAAGATAATATTACTAGAATTTTAGCTTTATAATGCTCGAATAAACTAACAGTTTCATTAGACATAAACATTGGATATCTGCCCTTTTGATCATTATTTGCATTATAGAATACATTATATAAAATGTTCTTTAATATCAATAGCACAATACAGCTCAATAACATATTACCAAAAATGATCATAAATCGTGCGGCACGGTGGTGTAGTGGTTAGCGCTGTCGCCTCACAGCAAGAAGGTCTGGGTTCGAGCCCCGTGGCCGGCGAGGGCCTTTCTGTGCGGAGTTTGCATGTTCTCCCCGTGTCCGCGTGGGTTTCCTCCGGGTGCTCTGGTTTCCCCCACAGTCCAAAGACATGCAGGTTAGGTTAACTGGTGACTCTAAATTGACCGTAGGTGTGAATGTGAGTGTGAATGGTTGTCTATGTCTCTGTGTCAGCCCTGTGATGACCTGGCGACTTGTCCAGGGTGTACCCCACCTTTCGCCCGTAGTCAGCTGGGATAGGCTCCAGCTTGCCTGCGACCCTGTAGAACAGGATAAAGCGGCTAGAGATAATGAGATGAGATGATCATAAATCTAAAGCGGTTAGGATCAGATAGGATAGGATTGCTTATAGAAGATTGATTTTGAGCTGAGGAAGACCTCTATGTGTCCCTGGTGTTGGATGTAAATAGTAGTTTATTAATATCAATACTCCCCAAAACAATGATCAAGTCAACTCATGTCAATTTATTTATATATGACAGTAGATATTTTATATATGTACATCATCTTACAATGGTGGGCCAATTCTATTATTTTCTTTAAACATAGCTATAGGCATTCATGTTTCCTGAGTTGAATCAGTGGCATGCTTTTAGATCTGAAGTACAAAGAACCAACTGGGATATACAATATATAACTTTAGAGTATGAAATGGAGCATTAAAGCTAGACGGCCTTTCGATTTAAAAAAATCGGTGAAATTTAGTTCCCTCTGAAATTTGGTCATTGTGATATATGTTTATTTATGTAATATCTAAAAGACAAACAAACAAACAAACAAACAAAAAAACCCAGGCCATTCTGTGGCTGGGATATTATTTAATTTGCAGGGATTCCCTAGCAAATAATGTGCATGAAATCGCTCACTTCACACAGTCAAGGAGACAGAGGAAGTCTGTGTGTGCATGCACAGGTTTACCTTCTTCTTCTTTTGGGTTTTACGGCAGCTGGCATCCACAGTGTTGCATTACTGCCATCTACAGGCTTACCTAGACCATGCACTGACAGTTACATCATTCTGTCCTGAAATGAACAGCTGATCACACCCAAGTGCTCGCTGACTGCTGATATTTATTAGTTTGGTCCTGCGTTTCCTTTCCTTTGTAACATAACATCTTTTCTTCTTGCTTTCTGTTACTGTAATCAGTCTTTCATGTTTCATTCACACTCACGTCCTCCATTTTTCTCTCTTTTTTCAAATCTGTATTCCACAATGCCTTGCACGAACGGGGAAAGCCCACCACGTGATGCATGACGTAGTATCTTGAATTGGGTCATGGTGAAGCAGGAAAAAATAGTGGAGAATTTACGGTAGGGCCACGTGGCTCTAAATTCAGTAATGGTTCTATTTAAAAAGCACCCAATAAAATTGGAAGTCTGTGATTTGAATTCAGTAGCTTTTGGTCCACTAAACAAAAATAATTGGGTGTCAGGGAAAATTCTTTTTATGACCTACACTTGAAAAATCTGAAAGGCAGTCTACCTTTAAAGAAGGTAGCAGGTAAAGACAGTCCAGTGGAACCATTCAGAGGGCATTACGTCAATAGTAACTGGAAGCAACAAACAAAAAATTCAGTGAAAAGTGGAAAATGAAAAGTATTAGTCAAGTCTACACAATTTGGGAGGCTATAGGGGTCGGAGCCAATGTAGATATGACATTTTTTCTTTGATAAAAATTTTAAAGCCAACTGATATTATTAGAGCTATCTAAAATTTCATTGCTTGGATCTGTTTATGGGGCGGCATGGTGGTGTAGTGGTTAGTGCTGTCGCCTCACAGAAAGAAGGTCTGGGTTCGAGCCCCGTGGCCGGCGAGGGCCTTTCTGTGCGGAGTTTGCATGTTCTCCCCGTGTCCGTGTGGGTTTCCTCCGGGTGCTCCGGTTTCCCCCACAGTCCAAAGACATGCAGGTTAGGTTAACTGGTGACTCTAAATTGACCGTAGGTGTGAATGTGAGTGTGAATGGTTGTCTGTGTCTATGTGTCAGCCCTGTGATGACCTGGCGACTTGTCCAGGGTGTACCCCGCCTTTCGCCTGTAGTCAGCTGGGATAGACTCCAGCTTCCCTGCGACCCTGTAGAACAGGATAAAGTGGCTAGAGATGATGAGATGAGATGAGATGGGATCTTTTTTTCTGAGTATGATAGGTCATATCACATCATTACTTATTTCAGTCTGTTCTTTGATTTTTTCCTACATCATGTGGGTACAACTACAGATCAGTTTCTGGCTATCACTTATGTAGGCATATTAGAAAATGGATCTGTGCTAAGATCAGTGCCTGCTTCATTTTCTCCACTCAGCTTTTTCACCCAAAAGTGCATTTCATGATACAAAACTGCTATGGAAGCTGAAATGCAGGCAAGTATTTTTCTGACTGGGGATGACACATTTGTAAATGAGCCATCGGAAATAGCTTAGAAGTTAAAAATCCAAGACCATACTATGGTGGATATATGGTTCCACTATGTAATTGCTTACTAGAGAGTTTGGACAAGAGCCAAGTTATTTTAGAGCTGGGCAATATATGGAAGCAGAATTACTCATCTTCAGCAACCGGCTGTATTTGCTAGGCTCCTGCAGGCTGAACAGGGTAGTTAAGATCAGACCTCATCAACGAACAATTTCCCACAAGTTCTTACCTCTTGGGAGGCTTGGTTTTGGCAATCAGAATCAGAATAGACAGAGGAAAAAATAGCTCTCATCTCTGCTCTGATTATGTGAACACAACAAGAGCATCAATCATATGTACAATATAATTCAGACAGAGTACCAAGTAAGGCTATGGGACTGCTCTCAGTGTTGTTGAAAAATAAATAAATAAATAAATCTCATTATCTCTAGCCGCTTTATCCTGTTCTACAGGGTCGCAGGCAAGCTGGAGCCTATCCCAGCTGACTACGGGCAAAAGGCGGGGTACACCCTGGACAAGTCACCAGGTCATCACAGGGCTGACACATAGACACAGACAACCATTCACACTCTCACCTACGGTCAATTTAGAGTCACCAGTTAACCTAACCTGCATGTCTTTGGACTGTGGGGGAAACCGGAGCACCCCGAGGAAACCCATGTGGACACGGGGAGAACATGCAAACTCCACACAGAAAGGCCCTCGCCGGCCACGGGGCTCGAACCCGGACCTTCTTGCTGTGAGGCGACAGCGCTAACCACTACACCACCGTGCCGCGCGCGCAATTTATTTTCCTTTTTGTTGGTAATAAATCAGTTAATTTAGGCTCCTTTCAATCCATTTTAAATCTTAATGGGTACTTTTGTGCAAAATGCATATTTATATTATTGCCTTTGTCGCTGAGGCTCTAATACATAAAAGCATATACAGTGCCCTCCACAATTATTGGCACCCCTTGTAAAAAGGAGAAAAATCCAACCTTTAATTGAAATAAATTTATTCAGGGAAAAGCAAACTCCTCATCAAAAAATAATTATTTTCAACAAAAACACATGTGACACTATTATTGGCACCTCTGGAAATTGTAGTGAACACAATGTAACTGAAGCATATTTCCCATTTAAACTGTACATGTTTGAGTTGATTGGAGTGTGTAGGAACTTTCAAGCTGTAATCCATGACTTCTTGATTAACTGGGATACAAATATGAGGTGACACAGAGGCCAAATTCCCTTAGCCATTCATCAACATGGGAAAGATAAGAGATCACACAAACCAAATGAGGGAGAAGTGTGTTGACCTTCAGAAGTCAGGAAATGAATATAAAAAATAGCTACTTTTCTCAAAATGCCAATTTCTACTGCTAGGGCAATAATAATTTAAAAAAAGTGGGCACCAACTGGAACTGTTACAAACTTGTCTGGAAGAGGACCCAAGTTTATTTAGCCCCCACATACAGTGAGGAAGGTAAGAGAAGAAGAAAAAAAATCCCCAAGGATCACTGTTGGTGAATTGCAAGAAAAAGTAAAATCTCAAGCTTTCCAAGTCTCCAAAACCACCATCAGACACCACCTCCATGCCAACAGCTTATTTGGAAGTTTTGCCAGAAAAAAAGCCTTTTCTGTCAGTTAACCACAAATGTAAGTGCCTAAAGTTTGCAAAACACTACTACAACTTTGACTGGAACCGTGTTCTATGATTTGATGTAACAAAAATGGAGCTTTTTGGCAATAAACACTCAAGATGGATTTGGTGTAAAAAGAAGAATAGCTATAATGAAAATAACCCTATCCCCACTCTAAAATATGGTGGAAGTTGTGTGATGTTTTGGGGCTGTTTTTCCTCCAAAGGCCATGGAAACCTTGTTAGGGTACATGGCACCATGAACTCCATAGCATTTTAAATCAGAATCTGGCTGCTTCTGCCAGGAAACTAAAACCGGGCCGTCACTGGATCTTCCAGCAGGACTATGATCCGTAGTATATGTCCAAATCAATACAAAAATGGTTAACTGACCACAGAATCAAGCTTCTGCTGTGACCATCTCAGTCCCCTCACCTGAACCTCATTGAAAACCTGTGGGGTGAGCTGAAGAGGAGAGAGCACAAGAGAGGGCTGAGGACCCTGGATGATCTGGAGAGATTGTGTAAAGAGGAATGGTCTCAGATGCCCTGCTCTGTATCTCCAACCTTGTAAAATGTTAAAAGAGAGACTCAATGCTATTTTACTGGCAAAGGGAGGTTGTACAAAGTATTAAATGCAGAAGTGGCAATAATAGTTGCATGTGTGTTTTTGTTGAAAATAATTCTTTCTTGATGAGGGATTTGTTTTTCTCTGAATAAGTTTATTTCAATTAGAGGTTGTATTTTTCTCATTTTTTTCAATGTGAGATAAAGCTACTTCAACAAAATGTGGATTTTTTTCGCACCCTTTTTTACTAATACAAGGGGTGCTAATAATTGTGGAGGGCACTGTAGATGCATTCATATTAACAGCCAAAGGTTTTATTATCATTCTGTGGTCTTCGTGTAATGAAACTCGCTGGAACTGGCACAGTAGGCATACTTGTTTAAATAATTTTGGCAATTATGCTGTGAAAATTAGTGATTTCTTCAAGGGTTCTTTGATAAAGGCAATGATTATATGGCAATGCAGTTCAGCAAATAACATGACAGTTTCCTCTACAAGGTTAGTTTAGATGCTAAATTTTGTTCTGCATTCACATGGTATTAAAGGTAATTAATCATCTTACTTAAAAAGGAGAGTTCAATAACTCTGGCAGTTTGTGTACTTTAATTAAACATTAGTCATAGCTATTGTAGTAGATAAGCTATCGTAGTAGCTTTATAAACTGTAGCAGTAATTTGTTTACGGGTAAAGTGTTCAGAGGTGTGGATCAGAAAGACCATGTGAATTAGACCTAGTCATCTAAACCATGCTTAAAGGCAAACAAAACCTCAAAAATAAACTCCTTTATACTGACAGATAATATCCATACAATACATGTTTGATTATTCATCCATCCATTATCCATAACCACTTATCCTGTGCAGGGTCGCGGGCAAGCTGGAGCCTATCCCAGCTGACTATGGACAAGAGGCAGGGTACACCCTGGACAAGTCACCAAATCATCACATGGCTGACACATAGAGACAAACAACCATTCACACCTACGGTCAATTTAGAGTCACCAGTTAACCTAACCTGCATGTCTTTGGACTGTGGGGGAAACTGGAGCACCCGGAGGAAACCCACGCAGACACAGGGAGAACATGCAAACTCCACACAGAAAGGCCCCTGTTGGCCACTGGGCTTGAACCCAGAACTTTCTTGCTGTGAGGCGACAGTGCTAACCACTACACCACCGTGCCACCCTTGATTATTCATTTGTTCACATTTGTACCTGTATACTGTGTACAGATTGTTGTTCTTTCAGTTTTTTTATTTACTGTAATTATAGGCCTGCTAAATCTGTCAAAGTACACACCAACTGCACAGATGTAGGAGTAACTGTTAACAGCCTGATTGTATTATATAATCTTGCAGTGTTAATCAGTATTAATCTTTTGCAAAGACAATTTAAACCTTCTCCATGTGTTGCAGATTTTGTCTCTTTCTCTCTGGGCATCATCAATAACTAGGACATCTAGAAGCATAAAACTTCATACTCTGTATGGTACATAGAGAGATACTGTTGGGTCTTTTTTTTAAATAGAGCTGGTCTAGTTTATATATTTCTGCAATGTCAACCAATGATTTCCTTGCCCTTAGCGTATGTTGTTTGTATATACATGCGTATTAAGTAACTTTGAGAAACCATAATTTCAGAGTTTGTCCTTGAGCTTGGTTTCTCCCTATGCACAAATGATAAATGCCAAGGTTTTTTTCGTATCTGTTTTCGAGAAACGAAAAAAAAAAATCTATGTTTGGTTTTGAATAAGCTGAATTTCTATTTGTATCTTTGAGAAAAATACAACTAAAAAAAAAGAAGACGAAATGGTCAGCCTGAAGTGGGTGTAACTCAGAGTAAAAGGCTGACTGTCGAACTCTACACAACTGTTCCTTGACACATTAGAAGTTGGTGACAGCAGGAGTTTTTCTCCACTGATTTTTTTTCTCCTCTGAGAGCCAAGTGAGATTCTCTGAAGTATGACTCAAGCACCAGAGGGAAAAGCTGCTCAGCACGAGCCCAGGGGTTGACAGGAAGCCTAGAATATAACGTCCCAAAACAAAGCATGCAAGGAAAAAAAAAAGAGAGGATGAAAAGTGTTCCTTAACTTTTTTTACGTTCTTCCAATGTATGCTCAACTGATCTGTTGTAGAGAACATGAATACTCATGGAAATGAGTTGTAAAAGAGCCAGGAGTTACTGATGATAATGGAAACTTTTTTTTTTAACAGGTATTGTGTCCATTTTCCTAAACATACCAGTTCAGTTTTTTTTCCATTACAGAGAATTAAATGACAGTTAAGGCACTTGACCATTCTCATTAATCATTGTGAGCCAAGTTCCACGTGTTTACAGTGTTATACCTTTCAGGCAACTGCCTGGCCTTTTGTCTAACTGACAACCCTAATTACAAAAAAGCTGGGAAGCTGTGTAAAGCGCAAATAAAAACAGAATGTGATGATTTGCAAATCATGGAAACCCTATATTTCATTGAAAATAGTACAAAGACAACATCAAATGTTGAAACTGAGAAATCTTCTTTTTTTTGGAAAATATGTGCTCATTTTGAATTTAGTATCAAAAACACATTTCAAAAAAGTTGGGGCAGGGGCAACAAAAGACTTGAAAAGTTGTGTGATATTAAAAAAAAAAACCTAATTAGGTTAATTGGGTTAACATGATTAGGTATAAAAAGAGCATCCCAGAGAGGCTGAGTCTCTCAGAAGTAAAGATGGGGAGGGTTCACCACTCTGTGAAAGACTGCACGGGCAAACAGTGCAATAGTTTAAGAATAATGTTCCTCAACATAAAACTGCAAAGAATAAAAAAATTAAAATTTTCTTGCACTCAGCTATTTAACTGTTAGAGACCTAATCCTTGACAAATCTTGCCTAATGCTCCTTAAGACAACATAAAGTTTCTTATTATGTTGTTGGGCCACTATAAGCCATCAGAACAAGTACATTTCATTTTAATACAAATTCTATAAGTCTGTAGAAATATACTGGAGGGTTAGAAAGAAAGCACACCTTTATTCATCACACACTTGTGAAATTCCTCTCTGCATTTAACCCATCTGAAGCAGTGAACACACATGCACACACACATGAGCAATGAGCACACACACATACCCAGAACAGTGGGCAGCCATGTGAACAGTGCCCGGGGAACAGTTGGGAGTTAGGTGACTCGCTCAAGGGCACCTCAGCCCAAGGCCATCCCATATTAACCTAACCGCATGTTTTAAATAGCATTCTTTCAAAATATATTCCCTCGATTGGTCTTTTGATTGTGGTAGTGGAGAGCATTGTCTAATAGGTCCAAAATCTCTCACTGGTGTTCAAATGGGTTGACTCTGATGGCCATAGAATACGATTTATAATTTTCACACTCATTAAACAATTTAGTGAGTCCTTGTGTACAGAATACTTTATCAACATTCAATAGTTAATGCTTCTAATGTACAACCCCAAATCAGAAAAAGTTGGGGCGGAATGTTGAAATTGAAATTAAAACTGAATACGATGATTTGTAAATTATGTTTGACCTGTATTGCACTCAAAACTATACAACAGCATATTATTTAATGATTTACCTCATGAATTTTACTGTTTAAAAAAAAAAATAAACAGTTATTTCAATTTTGATTCTCGCAACGCATTTCAGGGTAGCATGGTGGTGTAGTGGTTAGTACTGTCGCCTCACAGCAAGAAGGTTCTGGGTTCGAGCCCAGTGGCTGACAGGGGCCTTTCTGTGTGGAGTTTGCATGTTCTTCCCGTGTCTGTGTGGGTTTCGCCCACAGTCCAAAGACATGCAGGTTATACTAACTGGTGGTTCTAAATTGACTGTAGGTGTAAGTGTGAATGGTTGTTTGTCTCCATGCATCAGCTGTGCGATGATTTGGCAACTTGTCCAGGGTGTACCCTGCCTCTTGCCCATAGTCAGCTAGGATAGGCTCCAGCTTGCCTGTGACCCTGCAGAGGATAAGCGGTTATGGGTGGATGGTAGCACATTTCAAATAAAGTTGGAACAATAAAGCATTTACCACTTTGTAATATTGCCAGTCCTTCTCACAAAGCTTAAGATATTTAGGGATGTTATTTTGTTCCATTCTTCCTGCAAATAGATCTTAAGGTGTGCAATAGTATGAGGTCGTCATTGTCACATTTTTCATTTTAAAGTTCGCCACACATTCTCTGTTGGGCACAGAGGGGACAGGCACCCTCTTCTTCTGCAACCATGCCTTTGTAATGTATGCAGAATGTGGTTTTGTGTTGTTTTGTTGAAATACCCTTGGAAAAGTCATCATCTTGAAGGCAGCATATGTTACTCCAAAATCTCAGTATACTTCTCTGCATTAATGCTGCCATCACATAAGTGTAAGTTGCCTTTCTCAAGGGCACCGACACAACCCCATACCAAGACAGACCCTGGTTTTTGACTTGTTGCTGGTAACAGTCTTGATGGTCCTTTTTGTTTTTTCTTCTAAAGGACACATCATCCATTTCTTCCAAAAAAGCTCTGGAACACAGATTCGTCTGACCATAATACACATTTCCACTGTGTAATGGTCCATCCCAGATGCTTCTGGGCCCAGAGAAGTCAATGGCACTTCTGGATTTGGTTAACATAAGGCTTCCTATTTGCACAATATAGTTTCAACTGGCATTTTTGGATGTAACTCTGTATTGTAGTGCTTGACAAAAGTTTGCTAAAGTAATTCCAAGCCCATGTGGTTATATCAGCTATAGATGAATGATGGTTTTTGATCCAGTGTCATCTAAGTGATCAGAGATCACTGGTGTTCAGCTTAGGCTTGCGCACTTGCCCTTTACACACTGAAATTCCTCCAGATTCCTTGAATCATTTAATGATATTATGCACCATAGAAGGTGATATGTCTAAATCCTTTCCTATCTTTCTTTGTGGAACATTGTTTTTTAAACATTTCATTTATTTTCTCATGCAGTTGTTGACAAACTGGAGATCCTCGGCCCATCTTTGCTCCTCAAAGACTCAGCCTTTACTGGATACTCATTTTGTACCAAAGCATGATTACAATCATCTGTTGACATCACCTGTTTCAAATCACATCATTATTTAATTGTTTTACCTCATGACTAGCCCTAAATTGCCCCCATCCCAACTTTTTTTGGAATGTGTTGCAGGCCTGAAATGCAGGGATGGATGTATATTTAAAAAATGAAATGAAGTTGACCAGAAAAAAACATGAAATACCTTAGGTTCATACTGTCTCCAATGAAATACAAGTCAAAGTAAATTTAGAAATCACTGCTTTCTTTTTTTATTTTCATTTTCCATACCCTCCCAACTTTTTCTGATTTGGGGTTGTTTAAAAGAATGTGTTATAAAGATAGGAAGTATTAATCAAATATTTAGTTAATTTGTAAGACATCATCCGCATAGCTTTATTTTGAATTAGACTTGGTATTGTAACTTAGTAATTGACGCAGTTCTTTGCTGATGTGAAACTGATTAAAATTGGGAGAGACAAGTATAAAAGCCATCTAAACAGAGGTGAACTTTCAACACTGTCTTTTTTTGGCTAAAAAGATTTTGGTTTAACATGTTATTACTCTGGGGCGGCACGGTGGTGTAGTGGTTAGCGCTGTCGCCTCACAGCAAGAAGGTCCTGGGTTCGAGCCCCGGGGCCGGCAAGGGCCTTTCTGTGTGGAGTTTGCATGTTCTCCCCGTGTCCGCGTGGGTTTCCTCCGGGTGCTCCGGTTTCCCCCACAGTCCAAAGACATGCAGGTTAGGTTAACTGGTGACTCTAAATTGACCGTAGGTGTGAATGTGAGTGTGAATGGTTGTCTGTGTCTATGTGTCAGCCCTGTGATGACCTGGCGACTTGTCCAGGGTGTACCCCGCCTTTCGCCCGTAGTCAGCTGGGATAGGCTCCAGCTTGCCTGCGACCCTGTAGAAGGATAAAGCGGCTAGAGATAATGAGATGAGATGAGATGAGATGTTATTACTCTGGGGCGGCACGGTGGTGTAGTGGTTAGCGCTGTCGCCTCACAGCAAGAAGGTCCTGGGTTCGAGCCCCGGGGCCGGCGAGGGCCTTTCTGTGTGGAGTTTGCATGTTCTCCCCGTGTCCGCGTGGGTTTCCTCCGGGTGCTCCGGTTTCCCCCACAGTCCAAAGACATGCAGGTTAGGTTAACTGGTGACTCTAAATTGACCGTAGGTGTGAATGTGAGTGTGAATGGTTGTCTGTGTCTATGTGTCAGCCCTGTGATGACCTGGCGACTTGTCCAGGGTGTACCCCGCCGTTCGCCCGTAGTCAGCTGGGATAGGCTTCAGCTTGCCTGCGACCCTGTAGAAGGATAAAGCGGTCAGAGATAATGAGAATGTTATTACTCTTATCATCCTGAGCTGCTGTCTTCAATTATCTCATCTATTTATCTGTCCACCAATCAATTACAATAACATTTTGTTAGGTTTAACATTAAATACTATTCATGTTCATGCATCATCATTCTTGTGCCACAATGTCCCAAATTCATTTTAGCAGCCCTGTTTTAGCAACTTTATACTGCACTCAGATTTGGAAAGAAATGCTAAGCAGCATCCAGGTCTTCAAGATGAGGCCTCCAGAGTACTGAGTAAACCTTAGCAGCTGTGTCTAAACAAGATATACTTTGTAAGATGGACTAGACTCTGGCTGTTTTATAGCTCAGTGCAGCCTCACTAACTGCTGCCTTCTGGGAAAATTCATCTTGTGGTGTCCTTTAAATGGAATAAAGGGAATGTCGTTACAAAGTCATTAACAATGAGGAACATCACCCACTGTTTCCCACGCAGTCCCTCCTATGACTCCCAGCATGCCTACCACAAACAAAACATAAGTAAAAATAAGACTCAGTTAACACTTCTATATTCTTACCCTCTTAAAATGGTTCTGCTAGGGTTCTTTAGATAGGAAGGAATTCTCAGCTTCCTAAATGAGTTTTACTTGGAACCATCCAAGAAAGGAAAACACACTGTTGTCAGCTTCTTCAGAAAACCATTAAAGGTTCCCCCAGGGGGACAAGCCAAAGAGTTTTTAATGATTTAACTTTTTCATTTTCTGTCTTTTTTTTTTTTGGTTGTGCACTTTTATTGTCATTTTTGTTGATGACATGTAGAGATAGATAAATTAAAATGACACTTCTTGGATTAGCCTGAAGATCAGGTGTGTCAAAGGCGTTAAAGATAATTATGTGTCGATCTAATGAAAAACACATCATATACATATAAAGATATATAGAAAAGTTAAAGGACATTTGCCACCAGTGCCTCGGATTATCTTAATAATATGTCCAACAAGTGAATGTTTGTGGAATGCCCACATGACCCCCCACCACCACCACCACCCATGTATTTGTGAAAATAAATATAAATCATTTCATAAGATTTTGACAGAGTGTAGACAGTGCAGCTCTTTGGATGAAAGCTCATGCAAGATGAAAGAATTTGTGAATACTTTATAGCAACCATTAAACACCTCTTCTAAGAATACTTAACAGGACATTTCGCCCTCACAAGAAGGCTAAATGATCATGATCAGTATTGCCAACAAACATCTGACAGTTTGCTAGTGTGCTTGTCTGTTTAGATCAAGTTTTCATTTGGAAGGAAGGAAAAGGTTAAATGATGCAATGAAAGGGCAGGAACTTCTGCACATACAGTAGTTCCTGTCCTTTCATCGCATCATTTAACCTTTTCCTTCCTTCCAAATGAAAAATGAAAAGTTAAATACAGCTACATAATGGAATAACAGAATTAGTCACAAATATTCAAGTATTATTGATGTCATACTCTGTCTCATGTCCCAATTACTGCCATTAATGGTCATGTTGATGATGTCTGACAATGTTTGAGGCCATAACAGTTTATATCACATGCTATTTACTCATGTTTGATTAGAGGCATGAAAACAAAGCATGATTACTGTCTGTTCTTTTTTCCCCTTATTCTCATTTCAGTATGGTTCCATGCTATCAAATTTGTATTGATTTACAAACATGATTAAATTTACCTCACCATAAGCACATTAGAAGTGTCTAATGATGAGAAAATAACAGGCACTTACAGTCCAGCCATTTTCAGAGACCATGCTATATAGTATTTTGAGAGTTAATGAGACAAATGTGCAATCACAAGTTTTCATAAAGTACATATCCTAGCATGTGTCATAAAACATATGCTAATTGGAGTACAAGAATTAATATATGCCAAGCTGTGTTATGTAGGAGTAAAAATAACTATAAACTATTTCAACAGAGTTTGACAGAGTGTATGGTTTGTATGGTTGAATGGTTGATATTCAAAGACATGCGGTTAGGTTAACATGGGGCAGCCTTGGGCTGAAGTGCCATCGAGCAAGGTACCTAACCCCCCAACTGCAGCCCCCCCCTTTCCTCCCCCACCTCAACACAGACTCCTCCATGCATCACTGCAGACCAGGTCAGAGGTCAACTAAGGAAGCGTCATCCCAGGAAAGCAGCAGGCCAGGACAAAGTATGTCCCCGACTACTGAAGACCTGCGCTGCTGAACTGGGTGAACCACTCCAACGCATCTTCAACCTCAGCCTGCAGCTGGGGAGAGTGCCCACCCTCTGGAAGACATGCATCGTTCCATTTCCCAAGAAGAACCGGCCCAGTGAGCTGAATGACTTCCGACTGGTGGCACTCACTTCACATCTGATGAAGACGTTTGAGTGGCTCTTCCTCAGCCTCCTCAGACCCCAGGTGCAACATGCCCAGGACTGTCTGCAGTTTGCATACCGGGCAGGTGTTGATGTGGAAGACGCCATCCTCTACCTGCTACACCGAGCCCACTCGCATCTGGATAAGGGAAATGGCACAGTGAGGATCCTGTTCTTGGACTTCTCGAGTGCCTTCAACACCATCCAGCCCCTTATGCTTCAGGACAAACTGAACAGGATGCGAGTGGACCCCTGCCTGGTCACCTGGATCTCCAGCTACCTCACCGACAGGCCGTAGTACATCAGACTGAAGGACATCATGTCTGACACTGTGATTAGCAGCACCTCAGGGCACAGTGCTGGCCCCTCTTCTCTTCACCCTGTACACCGCGGACTTCTGCTACAACTCACAGCTGTGTCACATTCAGAAGTTCGCCGATGACACAGCCATCATGGGGTGTATCAGGGATGACAGAGAGGAGGAGTCTAAGAGCCTGGTGAGGGACTTTGCTGTTTGGTGCAACAGGAACAATCTGCAGCTCAACACCTCAAAGACCAAGGAGCTGGTCATTGACTTTGGGAGGTCCAGACCAAGGTCATGACCAGTTCTGATCGAGGGAATCGAGGTGGAGGCTGTGGATTCCTACAAGTACCTCGGGCTGTGGCTGGACAGCAAGCTGGACTGGACTTGAAACACCAACCACTTGTACAGGAAGGGACAGAGCAGGCTATACTTCCTGAGGAGGCTGCGGTCCTTTAACATCTGCAGGAAACTCCTGTGGATGTTCTATCAGTCCGTGGTCACCAGTATCCTGTTTTACACCGTGGTGTGCTGGGGAGGCAGCACATCCAAGAAGGACACATCCAGGCTGGACAAACTGATCAGGCGGGCCGGCTCTGTGGTCAGCATGAAGCTGGAGACTCTGGTAACGGTGGCAGAGAATAGGTCTATGGATGATGCCAGTCACCCTCTGCACACCATCATCAGTAACCAGAGGAGCTTGTTCAGTGACAGAATGCTCCATCCCAAGTGCAGGACTAACAGACTTAAAAACTCCTTTGTCCCTCATGCCATCAGACTGTACAATTCCTTTCTGGGGGGGGAGGAGGGGTAACAGGAGGACAGAGGACGGGAAGGAGCAGTAGCCTAGCCTAACAATAAGCAATACTGGACAATGTGCAATATAAATATGCAATATAATGTGCAATACCTCTCCTGCTGGACTTTATTTTTCTCCCTATATCTTATTCTTTATTATATTTGTAGATGTAAATACTTAATTTAATTTAATTTATCTATAAGTTTTCTCTATTTTCTATTCTCTGTTTATCCTGTAATGATGCTGCTGGAATTTTAATTTCCCTGAGGGAACCCTCCCAAAGGGATCAATAAAGTTCTATCTAATCTAATCTAATCTAATCTAATCTAATCTAATCTAATCTAATCTAATCTAATCTAATCTAATCTAATCTAATCTAATCTAATCTAATCTAATCTAATCTAACTGCTCCCCGGGCGCTATAGCATAGCTGCCCACTGCTCTGGGCATGTGTGTGTGCTCATTGCTGACTTGTGTGTACATGTGTGTGTTCCCTGCTTCAGATGGGTTAAACACAGAGGTTAAATTTCACTGTGTGCTTAAGTCTGTGCTTGAGTGTACGTGTGACAAATAAAGGCTTCTTGGCTTGGCTGTCATGGCATCAGACATTGTTTCAGCTCA
The DNA here is from genome assembly GCF_027579695.1 of Neoarius graeffei. NCBI lineage: Eukaryota > Metazoa > Chordata > Actinopteri > Siluriformes > Ariidae > Neoarius > Neoarius graeffei. The sequence continues at coordinate 35,772,590 of NC_083585.1, read as the reverse complement.
TGTCACTCATATCAGTAGATGTATACTGTCGGGTCAAAATGTACTGTAACGTCATCCATAAATTCATGACATTTTGTTGACTTGGCTATGTCAGAATCATGATGTCCAACTGAAGTGTCACCAAAATGCTGCGCACACACACACACACACACACACACACACACACACACACACACACACACAAACACGTAAACTAAAGTTTTGTAAAATTACTTCACAACATATGATAATTTAATAATAATAATAATAATAATTTTTCTTGAATGCATTCCATGTAAGTTTCAATGCTCTTACAAAATATAATAATATAATATGTAAAAAATCAATCATATTAAAATACATATTCACTGTGTCTAAAAATGCCAATCAACAATGTTGAATGGTTATCTTTGATTAAACAAGTAAGTTTTTATTTTTTTCTTGAAAATTTCACAATCTCACAATCTCACAATATGAGACTGAATACTGTACAAATAAAAGCTACCTGGTATCTGATATTAACAGATTTCTGTTTATTAGATATGATGTCATATGTACATATTTGTTTTTCTATTATGCAATGTTGTTGGAATTGTATTTCTATTTGAAGCCTTGTTATGGGCAATGCATGTTTAGAATAGGCATTCCTAAGTGTTGGAGAACAATGCATTTTTCATCATTAAGGACATAAATATATCCCACAGCATCCACCACTGGGTATCACTGAATCTGTGGTGTATCACTGTTCCTCAAAACTGACTGCATTACTCTAGTTGCTACTCCATTTATTACTTTCCTTTCTCTGTGTTATTTTGTCAACTAGTAATGATCGCCTTTATTCTCAGTTCACTGGGCTACTGTATTATACCAATAACATTGCTGGATTTTTTTTTTTGTTGTTGTCGAATGCTGAATTATTAAGAATGCATCCATCTGTAGTGCTGATCTGACAATTTTTTTGTCTAGTTAGATAAGCCCTTACAGTTTAAAATGTTCTATTGTATTCTGACACAGGAATACAATACCCATTAAGAACACACGAGTGAACATCAGCAGACAACTAAAATACTTAGGGATGTTAAGTTGTGAGCCATGAGGTCATATGACTTTATAATATCCCTCTGGGGTTTAGTCATTTTCTCTTTGAAAAATGATCATGGATTCATTCACTGAAAGATCACCTATATGAGGTACAAATGCCTATTGTCCACATAGGGCTGCAATATGTGGGCTGCAATGGTGGCATATTTGGACAAAAAAATTACATACTGGGTGTTAGTTGCCTGCTTGTTCGCCTGCCCACCTTCCCTCATGCCCACCCTTCACCATGTCACACATTTGGAGGCACACAATTGTCTAGAATGGCTTTGGTTTTGGCTGTAAAGGCTATAAAGACATGCCAAGGATGGTGCATAGGAACATGAATGAGCTGCAAAGAGCCCTGACCTCAACCCTCAACACCTTTGGGATGAACTGGAACTCAGACTGCATGTCCTGCCGTCTTACCCAAAATGAAGGCCCTTGCTCTACACAAATCCCCACAGCCACATTACAAAATGTAGTGGAAAGCCTTCCCAAAAGACTATAGGTGGTTATAACAGCAAAAAGAGGGGACCAAATCCATAATGATGGCCATGGATTTGGAAGACCATGCTCAAGGACAGACTGGGGTGTGATGAACAGGTGTCCACATACTTTTGGCCATGTCGTGTCTAACATCACAAATGAATATAAATACTTTTCCGAAACAGAAACATACTGAATGAGTACTATGGCAAAAGTATCATCAGAGAGGAGCACAAACGGTGCAAAAACACAGCTGAACAGTGGAAATGCAGAATGGTGCAGAAATTATTTGCTGTATTGAATGCTTGCAGGAGACAGTAGCAGACATGATGCATAGCCTGATACAATGAAAATGCCTTTTTATGGTGTTTGTAATGTATCAACAAACAACTAGGTCTCTGACATCATCCTAAGATTATATAACAGATAACCTGGATGCCTACAAACAGGTCTACAGACATTTAACATTACCCTTGAAGCAAACCTGACTCTCCTTTTTACAGAACCGGTATGGGGTTTGTCACAACAACATATACTGGATCTGTTTTCCAGAGCATCATAGGTGAAGAACCTTTGCACAGAATGACTGAAAGGGGAAAGACAACTGACTTGTACTGGAAATCTCTGCTGGAGGGGAACTGATGCTACTCTAAAAGGCATTATTGGATTTTCTGATAGAGATGGGATTTTGCTTTATTGTTTCATCACCAGTGAGAATGTGGCACAGCAAGAGAAACATTACAACAGACTGAGATGGAGACATGATGTGGTTTTGGAAAAAAAAAGAGGCAATAAACAGGATAAGGAAAAATGGACAACAGAGGAAATAGAAAAAATAGAAACATCTGACAGATTGGAAACAAGCACTGAGATAGGTGGGAGAAGATAAGGATGTATGGCAGAGAAGCAAAGATGAAGTGTGGGTGGGAGATCACTGAATAAACCTGCATAACATGTCCTGTTTTGATAAAAAGCTGTAATTTGTGCTTGCATTTTCTTTTCTTTTTATATTCTGTCTATTTAATTTCAGATGCCGGAGGTGCAAGGTGAACATAAAATTGTAATTCCGTGCAATGCAGTGCAGATATACAAAACAATTATCTGTTTGTGATGATGGTAAGTCACTCAAAGGGTCTGCAGTAAAAAAAAAAAAAAATGTGGTTATTAAAGCGGTGGCACAGTGGTGTAGTGGTTAGTGCTGTCGCCTCACAGCAAGAAGGTCTGGGTTCGAGCCCCGTGGCTGGCGAGGGCCTTTCTGTGCGGAGTTTGCATGTTCTCCCCGTGTCCGCGTGGGTTTCCTCCGGGTGCTCCAGTTTCCCCCACAGTCCAAAGACATGCAGGTTAGGTTAACTGGTGACTCTAAATTGACCATAGGTGTGAGTGTGGTTGTCTGTGTCTATGTGTCAGCCCTGTGATGACCTGGCGACTTGTCCAGGGTGTACCCCGCCTTTCGCCCATAGTCAGCTGGGATAGGCTCCAGCTTGCCTGTGATCCTATAGAACAGGATAAAGCGGCTAGAGATAATGAGATGAGAGGTTATTAAAGCATGGAAGGTGTCAGTGACAGTGATTAGAAAGTCAAAGGACCACAATATGAAGCACAGGAGTAGATACATTGGAAACTTTAGCAACTAAACAGGAAGAGCAAAAGCTTTGTGTCCTTTGTGTTTTTAAAAAATTGGTAACACTTTATTTGGATTCAGACCAGTGGCTGAAAAAATAGGGGAAGCACAATTTTCTACTATGGATTCTCTCTCTCTCTCTCTCTCTGTATCAGAGTTTCCACTAGAAATTTTTGGTACCATTGTCTGTTTAACCACGCAACTGTATCTTCTTCTTCTTTTGGCTGCTCCCGATTAGGAGTCGCCACAGCAGATCTTTCATCTCCATTGCTCCCTGTCTTCCGCATCCTTCTCTACCACACCTGCCACTTTCATGTCCTCTCTCACCACATCCATGTATCTCCTCTTTGGCCTTCCTCGTTTTCATGTGCCTGGCAGCTCCATCCTCAAGCATCTGCCTCCAATGTTCTTGGCCTTGCTTCCTTTCCACCTCATCTCCTGCACACACAAAATGTTCAACTTCCTTCTTTCCATCATATCTGCTAACTCTCTCGCTCTACCAGTCAATGTTCACACATTCAGTGTTCCTACCCTCAATTCTAAGCTCCTTCCCTTCCATCTTTCATGCTCTCTCCTAACATGCCTCCCCCCTCTCTTTTTCCTTCTCCATTTTGGCACAACAGTAGCATACTTTCCACCGGCACCCTGTTGACCAACAGTACCGAGGCGGCCGTTGTTAACTCAGGCCCCAACCGATCCGGTATGGTATTCTTTTCAATCCACATGTTAGATTTGGCACAGTTTTATGCCGGATGCCCTTCCTGACGCAACCCTCTCCAATTTATCCGGGCTTGGGACCGGCACCAAGAGTACGCCTATGCACCCCCAGTGGCTGGATTAACCACGCAACTGTATAGTGACCATATATTAGGAGGGCTCATTATTAGCTGCCTTGAGTCCAGAACAAATAGGAAATTTGATTTTCGGAATTGAATAAAGCAATATCCGAGTATCTGAATGAGTAAGAGGAAATTTTAATTTCAGATTTGAATCGTGTACATGACTGGGTTACAGGAATTTTTAATTCTGTAACTGAATAATGTGGGTGGCATGGTGGTGCAGTGGTTAGCACTGTTGCCTCATGGCAAGAAGGTTCTAGGTTCGAACCCTACAGCCGACTGGAGCCTTTCTGTATGGAGTTTGCATGTTCTCCCCGTGCCTGTGTGGGTTTCCTTCAAGTGCTCCGGTTTCTTCTTATAGTCCAAAGACATGTGGATAAGTCAACTGGCTACTCTAAATTGCCAATAGGTATGAATGTGAGTCTGAATAGTTGCTCATCTCTGTATTAGCCCTGCGATAAACTGGCAACCTGCCCAGTATGCACTCCTGCCTCTCGCCTGAAGTTAGTTGGGAATGGCTCCAGCTTCCCCTGGACCCTGATGGATAAGCAGTATAGGTAATGGATGAATGAATAGATGGATGGATGGATGGATGAATAATGTATTTGGATTTTCTGTGCATGCAAGGAGAATGTTCTGCCTATAAGAGTATCCAGAGAGTCTGTCCCTCAAACAAACCCTGGTGACGAGTGGCGTTAGCATTATTTAGACAAGATGTATACTTTGCTAGCTGAACAGTTTTTCCTTTTTTGCCTGAAAACAATAGTTCCACAGCAGTGGTTATATGAATTAGAGGCTAGCAGCAGGTAATGGGTAACCCCCAGTGGCAGTGAGTTTAAACAGCTACATTTAGACAGTGATATTTTTCCCTTTGGCATATCATCTATATTCATCTAAAAAGACATGCATTACTGAATAAAAGCAGTTGTAACAAAGATGTTTACATACCTTAAAAATCATATGTACTTCACTTACTTTGAAATTTGCATGTCCTTTAAGGGAACATTTTTACCGGACACTGTGGCTTGCAGGATCTGAAATTGCCAGTCACGCGAAGTTTTTACCCGTCAACCAACAATAAACACAGTCAGTTGATGTTATTGTACCAAGACAGGTTAAAAGGACTTTTTTTGCTCCCTGTGTACCCCTCTCTCTCTCTCTCTCTCTCTCTCTCTCTCTCTCTCATTTAGTCATGGATTCCTGGCTTAAATTCTTGGTTGGTCTACTGTCAGTCTCTCTTCAGTATATACATCAAAATCTCATCCTCATCCCACAACTCTTACTCCCAATATGCACATACTGAAAATCTTTTCAACACATTTACAGTTGAAAAGATTTTCTTTCTGAGAGTTTAACTTTATAGTGTAGAGTGTTAGCAGAGTAATTTATAATCCCACTATCTGGTGTCACCCAGAAGGGGCTGAGTTTTTGTATTAGACTGGTTCCTCCCAAGGTTTCCTTATGCCATCTCAGGGATGACATTAAATATCTAAATGAACATCCAGATTTCTGGACAGCTGCTTTGTGACAATATCTATTGTTAAAAATGCAATATGAACAATTTTAACTAAACAAGACAGATTTTGCATTATTGTTTTAGGTCATTATGGACAAAAGGATGAACAGGAATATGTATGTCCTTTGTATTTCGTAAGGATTTAATCTTGCATTTATACTGTGTGTAAAACCCCTACGCGAGAACGGTCTGAGTCATGAGGCAGCACACTACTTTTAGGCAGTGTCACCCTTCTTTCTCCATCTCCCTTTCAACAACTTTTGTTGACAGCATGGAAATAAGCTCTGAGTTGGAAACCAAGCAAGGAACAGTTTATTTGGAGTGAATTCCAATCTCAAATTCGAGGACTACAAATGTTCATATTTTGTGTTTATTCAGTTAGAAGATATCCATCCATCCATTATCTGTAGCCACTTATCCTGTGCAGGGTTGCAGACAAGCTGGATCCTATCCCAGCTGACTATGGACGAGAGGCGGGGTACACCCTGGACAAGGCGCCACGTCATCGCAGGGCTGACACATAGAGACACACACCATTCTCACACACATTCACACCTACAGTCAATTTAGAGCCACCAATTAGCTTAACCTGCATGCCTTTGGACTGTGGGGGAAACCCAGAGGAAACCCACGCAGACACAGGGAGAACATGCAAACTCCACACAGAAAGGCCCCTGGGCTCGAACCCAGGACCTTCTTACTGTGAGGCGACAGTGCTAACCACTACACCACCGTGTCGCCCCAGTTAGAAGATATACTTTTTCTAATTATTTTACTTATCTTGTATGAGGTTGGTACATTGTCACAAACCTTTCTTTTAGGGTCGCATTTTCTTCTGCTGCAGCTATGGTCATGCTCTGGTCATTGTTTGCACCTGTATCTACTCTGTAACCGCTTAATAAGTTGTTATGCCAGTCATTGTTATTTGATTGAGTGAGACTATGTGGTTGGATTTTGTTTGATTTCCTAAATTATAATAAATGATATAGGAACATTAACCACACCTGTTACACCAAGCTAACTGGTGGCTCTAAATTGACCGTAGGTCTGAGTGTGAATGGTTGTTTGTCTCTATGTGTCAGCCCTGCGATAACCTGGCTACTTGTCCAGGGTGTACCCCATCCCTTGTTCATAGTCAGCTGGGATAGGCTCCAGCTTGCCTGCAACCCCGTACAGGATAAGTGGCTACAGATAATGGATGCATGGATGGATAGATTAGATTAGATTAGGTCTAACCAACTGTCAGAAAATATATGTCCTTTTGTATTATGAAAGCCCTTTGTTGCTGCCAGAGGGCCATTAAAAACAGAATGGCTGACTTTGCATCTAGACAATCACACCAAAATCTCCAGGGTGGAATAAACATCCACAGTGCTGAATTAACAAGTCAAGCTGGAAATAAATGAACTCAGTTAATTTAGCAGTGGGTATTTGTTCTCTGGGTATGGCTCAGAAGACAGTTGTTTTGGAAGCTCAAAAATATTTCTTGATTAAATGAGTGTACAGAGCTTCATAGATATGGGAGATAAGATAATCTTCCACCATGATTAGATTTACTGGTGTGGTAAATCAGAGCACATACATATGACTCTCAGTAACACACAGACTTTGCAAAAGCCTTGCATTTTGTATCGCTTTTCTGTTTTTGACCCTGTTTGTGTTTTTGGACTTTGAGTATTGTATTACCTCTGATATCCTGTCTGTGCTTCACTCAAAAACTGCCTGTTTTTGACTCTGCCGTTGTCTACGTCCCACATTATTAAAAAAAAAAGCAAATAAAAAATAAGCGCTGGATAAAAACCCATCTATAGTGGTGCTTGAAAGTTTGTGAACCCTTTAGAATTTTCTATATTTCTGCATAAATATGACCTAAAACATCATCAGATTTTCACACAAGTCCTAAAAGTAGATAAAGAGAACCCAGTTAAACAAATGAGACAAAACCATTATACTTGGTCATTTATTTATTGAGGAAAATGATCCAATATTACATATCTGTGAGTGGCAAAAGTATGCGAGCCTTTGCTTTCAATATCTGGTGTGACCCCCTTGTGCAGCAATAACTGCAACTAAACGTTTCCGGTAACTGTTGATCAGTCCTGTACACTGGCTTGGAGGAATTTTAGCCCATTCCTCTGTACAGAACAGCTTCAACTCTGGGATGTTGGTGGGTTTCCTCACATGAACTGCTCGCTTCAGGTCCTTCCACAACATTTTGATTGGATTAAGGTCAGGACTTTGACTTGGCCATTCCAAAACATTAACTTTATTCTTCTTTAAACATTCTTTGGTAGAACGACTTGTGTGCTTAGGGTCGTTGTCTTGCTGCATGACCCACTTTCTCTTGAGATTCAGTTCATGGACAGATGTCCTGACATTTTCCTTTAGAATTCGCTGGTATAATTCAGAATTCATTGTTCCATCAATGATGGCAAGCCGTCCTGGCCCAGATGCAGCAAAACATGCCCAAACCATGATACTACCACCACCATGTTTCACAGATGGGATAAGGTTCTTATGCTGGAATGCAGTGTTTTCCTTTCTCCAAACATAATAATAATAATAATAATAATAATAAGTTCAATTTATACAGCGCCTTTCACAAACCCAAGGACGCTTTACAAAAGAGTTACCACCAAAAAAAAAAAATTAGGAAGAATAGTGTGAGGTAAAGAGAAAAGTTTTCAAGTTGGCTTTGAAGGAAGAGAGTGTGGAACAGTCACGAAGCGATTGTGGTAACGAATTCCAAAGTTTAGGAGCAGCAACACTGAATGATCTGCCACCCATAGATGCCAATTTAAAATGAGGAACAGTCAGAAGTCCACAGACAGAAGATCTAAGGGAGCGGGAGGGACAGTACAAATAAATTAGCTCACAGAGATAGGAAGGAGCGAAACCATGAAGAGCTTTATAGTTTAACAGCAAGATTTTGTATTTGAGCCGGGAGATAACTGGCAACCAATGCAGTTGCTGTAAAACAGGAGTGATGTGAGCAGTGCGCTTGGTGAGTGTGAGGATTCTTGCTGCTGAGTTTTGAATGCACTGCAGGCGATTGAGCAATGTGGCAGGGAGACCATAAAAGAGAGAATTGCAATAGTCAAGACAAGAAAAAATAAATGCATTGACCAACATATTGGCATCAGTTTCCAAAAGAAAAGGGCAGAGATGAGCAATATTGCGGAGGTGAAAGAAAGCATTCTTAGTAATTAGTTTAAGATGGGGTTCAAACGTAAGGGTGGAGTCAAAGATAACTCCAAGGTTTTTTATAACTTGGGAAGGATGAATAGACACACCATCTACATCAATAGTAAAACTGGAGAAATTCTGAACCTGTCTTTTGGTATCTACTAATAGAACCTCCGTTTTGCCAGCATTAAGTTTAAGGCAGTTCTTATACAGCCATTGCTTAAGGTCAGTGATGCAAGACCTTAGCAGCTGAACAGAGGCTATGGAAGGGGTGATAGTGATGTAGATTTGAATATCATCAGCATAACAATGAAAGTTAAGGCCATGTGTGGCAGCGGGGGCGTGGTCAAGCATCGGTCTGTGACAGGAGGGTGGAGCCGGGGAAGGTGAGTGGCAGATTCGCTACACCTGACGGTAATTAACCTGTGTTTTGTGTGTGTTTTCCCAGTAAACCGCTCCCTATTTTAAGAGGCTGAGAGAGAGCAGAGGGAGCGCGACCCGGGAGTGGAGGCTGAGAGTGTGTCTGTGTGCTGCGAGTTCTTTTAAACTGAAAAGTTTATTAATAAAATACGCTGTTACTACCTCCAAACGTTGTCCTGCCGTCCTCTGTGCTCCACCCACGCATTGTCCGCGCTACAGTGGTGCCGAAACCCGGGAAAAGGTGGAGCACCAGTGCTACAGCTCCATGGAATCCTCCCCGTTCGCGGACTTGGTCCACGCCCTCGCCACGGCTCAGCAGAGCCAGCACCAGGCACTCGTCATGCTCCGAACGGAGCAGGAGCGCCGCTTCGAAGCCCTGGTGCTGGCTCAACAGGAAGATCGAGAGGCGTTCCGGCGGCTCCTCGCGTCGGCGGGGTCCACCAGCGCCCCGGCCGCGGGCCCGTCTCCCCTCACTGTGACCAAGATGGGCCCGCAGGACGACCCCGAGGCTTTCATCACCTTGTTCGAGCAGGTCGCCGAAGCCTCGGGGTGGCCGATGGAGCAGCGCGCGGCGCGCCTCCTCCCCCTCCTGACTGGAGAGGCGCAGCTGGCCGCATTACAGCTCCCCGCCGACCGCCGGCTGGCCTACGCTGACCTTCGCCGGGCCGTCCTCCAGCGCGTGGGGCGCACGCCGGAGCAGCAGCGCCAGCGCTTCCGCGCGCTGCGGATGGAGGAAGCCGGCAGCCCGTTCGCGTTTGGCCAGCAGCTCCGGGACGCCTGCTGGCGGTGGCTGAGGGCCGAAGATCGCGATGCCGAGGGAATCATCGACCAGGTGGCGCTGGAACAGTTCGTTGCCCGCTTACCAGCCGGAACCGCGGAGTGGGTCCAGTGCCACCGCCCGGCGTCGCTGGATCAGGCCGTAGGACTGGCGGAGGATCATCTGGCGGCTGTACCGGCGGCAGGACAACGGATGACATCGTCTTCTGTCTCCTCTTCTCTCTCTCTGTCTTCCCCCCCCCTCTCTCTGTCTTCCCCCCTCCTCCCGTGTCCCGTCCTCGCCCCATTCCCCCACCACGGAGGCGGGGGCCGGCCCCACCCCAGCCGGCCCGCCGCACCCGTGGTGCCCTCCCGTTTCTCCCTTCTGTGTCTGTCTCTCCCCCCCCCTCAGGTGAGTGAGCCCCAGAACACAGTTGCAGAGGGGAGGCCCGGGCCGGTTTGCTGGCGCTGCGGGGAACCGGGCCACCTGCAGCAACAATGTGCAGCGATGGAGGTGGGGGCGGTGGTGCGGATCCCCGACGCGCCAGAGGCTGCCCTCGATCGGGCCGGAGCGTATCGCATACCGGTAAGTGTACAAGGGGCTACGTATCAGGCGTTGGTGGATTCAGGCTGCAATCAGACCTCGATCCGCCAAAGCCTGGTGCAAGACGAGGCATTGGGGGGAGCACAAGGGGTGAAGGTGTTGTGTGTACACGGGGATATTCACAGCTACCCGTTGGTGTCAGTCCACATATATTTTAGAGGGGAAAAATCTATAGTGAAGGCGGCGGTTAATCCTCGCCTTACCCACTCTTTGATCTTGGGGACCGATTGGCCGGGATTTCGGGGTTTAATGGCACGCCTAGTAAAGAGTGGGTCCTGCCGGTTGACGGGGGAGGGTCCCGGTGTCGCTTTGGCTGGAGCGGCGGTCGCAGAGCCGTCTACGTCACCTCCGCGACAGGGGGAGGAGCCGCCGGCCCCTCCTCTTTCTATTGGGGAATCCCTCGTGGATTTCCCACTGGAACAATCGCGAGACGAGACTCTGCGACACGCGTTTGACCAAGTGAGAGTAATCGATGGTCAAACGCTCCAGCCGAACGCCACCCCGTCCTTCCCCTATTTTTCCATTTTGAAGGATAGATTATATCGAGTGACGCAGGACACTCAGACGAAAGAGCGAGTCACCCAGTTATTAATTCCAAAGAGCCGCCGGGAATTGGTATTCCAGGCGGCCCACTTTAATCCCATGGCTGGACACCTCGGGCAGGATAAGACACTCGCCCGGATAATGGCCCGATTCTATTGGCCGGGGATTCGCGGCGACGTCCGTAAGTGGTGTACGGCGTGCCGCGAATGCCAGTTAGTAAATCCAGCGGCCATTCCAAAAGCGCCCTTGCGCCCCCTACCATTAATCGAGACCCCGTTCGAAAGAATTGGGATGGATCTCGTTGGGCCATTAGATCGGTCAACACGAGGGTACCGCTTTATATTAGTCCTGGTGGACTATGCAACGCGATACCCGGAAGCGGTGCCTCTTCGCAATATCTCAGCACGCAGTATTGCAGAGGCCCTCTTCCACGTCATCTCCCGGGTTGGAATCCCGAAAGAGATTCTGACTGACCAAGGCACCTCGTTTATGTCACGAACACTGAGCGAACTGTATGGGCTACTAGGTATTAAGCCGATCCGCACCAGCGTTTATCACCCACAGACGGACGGTTTAGTTGAACGGTTCAATCGCACCCTCAAGAATATTATTAAAAAATTCGTAAGTGAGGACGCACGTAACTGGGATAAGTGGCTCGAACCCTTGTTGTTTGCAGTGCGAGAGGTCCCCCAAGCCTCCACGGGGTTTTCCCCGTTTGAATTATTATACGGGCGTAAGCCGCGCGGCATCTTAGATGTACTGCGGGAAAATTGGGAGGAGGGACCTTCACAGAGCAAAAACGAAATTCAGTACGTTATGGATCTGCGCGCAAAACTCCACACGCTCACCCACCTAACTCAGGAGAATTTGCGGCAGGCCCAGGAACGGCAAGTCCGCCTGTACAACAAGGGCACGCGCCTTAGAGAGTTCACTCCGGGAGAGAAGGTACTCGTCCTGTTGCCCACATCGAGCTCCAAATTAATCGCCAAGTGGCAAGGACCCTTTGAGGTCACACGGCGAGTCGGGGACGTCGACTACGAGGTTAGGCGAACGGACAGGGAGGGGGCGCTACAGATCTACCACCTCAATCTGCTGAAACTCTGGAATGAGGAGGTCCCCGTGGCGTTGGTATCGGTAGTTCCTGAGAAGGCGGAGCTGGGGCCGGAGGTCCCCAAAGGGTCATTGGCATCACGTACCTCTCCGGTCCCCTGTGGAGACCACCTCTCCCCGACCCAACTCGCGGAGGTCGCCCAGTTGCAGGCCGAGTTTTCGGATGTGTTCTCGCCCCTGCCCGGTCGCACGAACCTCATAGAACACCACATAGAGACGCCCCCGGGGGTGGTAGTGCGTAGCCGCCCTTATAGACTACCCGAACACAAAAAAAAGGTGGTTCGGGAAGAACTTCAGGCCATGCTCGAAATGGGCATCGTCGAGGAGTCCCACAGTGACTGGAGCAGCCCAGTGGTCTTGGTTCCCAAGGCCGACGGGTCGGTCCGGTTCTGTGTGGACTATAGAAAAGTCAACGCGGTGTCTAAATTCGACGCATACCCAATGCCTCGTATTGATGAGCTGCTCGATCGACTAGGCACGGCTCGCTTTTACTCGACACTGGATTTGACGAAGGGATATTGGCAGATCCCCTTGACTCCATTATCCCGAGAGAAAACGGCCTTTTCCACACCGTTCGGCTTACACCAGTTCGTCACACTTCCGTTTGGGCTGTTTGGGGCGCCCGCTACGTTTCAGCGGCTGATGGACCGAGTCCTCCGGCCGCACGCCACCTATGCGGCCGCGTACCTAGACGACATCATCATTTATAGCAATGACTGGCAGCGGCACCTGCAACACCTGAGGGCCGTCCTTAGGTCGCTGAGGCGGGCGGGACTCACTGCCAACCCGAAGAAGTGTGCGATTGGGCGGGTGGAAGTACGGTATCTGGGCTTCCACTTGGGCAACGGGCAGGTGCGTCCCCAAATTAATAAGACTGCAGCGATTGCGGCCTGCCCGAGGCCCAAGACCAAAAAGGGGGTGAGACAGTTCCTGGGGCTGGCTGGCTACTATCGTAGGTTTATACCTAATTATTCGGACGTCACCAGCCCGCTGACTGACCTCACTAAAAAGGGGGCACCAGATCCGGTCCAGTGGACGGAGCAGTGCCAGCGGGCTTTCTCTGAGGTAAAGGCTGCACTGTGTGGGGGGCCACTCTTACACTCCCCTGACTTCTCTCTCCCTTTTTTGTTGCAGACGGATGCGTCGGACAGAGGGCTGGGGGCCGTTTTGTCCCAGCAGGTGGAGGGGGAGGACCGCCCAGTCCTATACATCAGCCGCAAGCTGTCAGTGCGTGAGGGGCGCTACAGCACCATTGAGAAGGAGTGCCTGGCGATCAAGTGGGCGGTCCTCGCCCTCCGTTACTACCTGCTGGGGCGCTCTTTCACCCTCTGTTCGGACCACGCGCCCCTCCAGTGGCTCCACCGCATGAAGGATGCCAACGCGCGGATCACCCGTTGGTATCTGGCACTCCAACCCTTCAACTTCAAGGTGGTCCACAGGCCGGGGGCGCAGATGGTCGTGGCGGACTTCCTCTCCCATCAAGGGGGGGGGGAGTCGGCTGCGGGCCGGACGGGCGCCCGGCCTGAGTCGGGCGGTGGGGGTATGTGGCAGCGGGGGCGTGGTCAAGCATCGGTCTGTGACAGGAGGGTGGAGCCGGGGAAGGTGAGTGGCAGATTCGCTACACCTGACGGTAATTAACCTGTGTTTTGTGTGTGTTTTCCCAGTAAACCGCTCCCTATTTTAAGAGGCTGAGAGAGAGCAGAGGGAGCGCGACCCGGGAGTGGAGGCTGAGAGTGTGTCTGTGTGCTGCGAGTTCTTTTAAACTGAAAAGTTTATTAATAAAATACGCTGTTACTACCTCCAAACGTTGTCCTGCCGTCCTCTGTGCTCCACCCACGCATTGTCCGCGCTACACCATGATTATGAATAATCTGGCCTATAGGAGAAACATATAATATAAAAAGAAGGGGACCAAGGACAGAACCCTGAGGCACACCTTGAGCAACAGTAGCAGTGGATGATTTATGAACACCAATAGAAATAAACTGTTGCCTGTTTGCTAGATATGACTGAAACCAGGATAAAGCTAACATAACACTTCTCATTTAAACCAAAAAGTTCTATTTTGGTCTCATCCGTCCACAAAACATTTTTCCAATAGCCTTCTGGCTTGTCCACATGATCTTTAGCAAACTGCAGACGAGCAGTAATATTCTTTTTGAAGAGCAGTAACTTTCTCCCTTTCAACCCTACCATGCACACCATTGTTATACAGTGTTCTCCTGATGGTGGACTCATGAACATTAACATTAGCCAATGTAAGAGAGGCCTTCAGTTGCTTAGAAGTTACCCTGGGGTCCTTTGTGACCTCGCCGACTATTACACGCCTTGCTCTTGGAGTGATCTTTGTTGGTCGACCACTCCCGGGGAGGGTAACAATGGTCTTGAATTTTCTCCATTTGTACACAATCTGTCTGACTGTGGATTGGTGGAGTCCAAACTCTTTAGATATGGTTTTGTAACCTTTTCCAGCCTGATGAGCATCAACAATGCTTTTTCTGAGGTCCTCAGAAATCTCCTTTGTTTGTGCCATGATACACTTCCATAAACATGTGTTGTGAAGATCAGACTTTGATAGATCCCTGTTCTTTAAATAAAACAGGGTGCCCACTCACACCTGATTGTCATCCCATTGATTGAAAACACCTGACTCTAGTTTCACCTTCAAATTAACTGCTAATCCTAGAGGTTCACATACTTTTACCACTCACAGATATGTAATATTGGATCATTTTCCTCAATAAATAAATGACCAAGTATAATATTTTTGTCTCATTTGTTTAACTGGGTTCTCTTTATCTACTTTTAGGACTTATGTGAAAATCTGATGATGTTTTTCATCATATTTATACAGAAATATAGAAAATTCTAAAGGGTTCACAAACTTTCAAGCACCACTGTATCTTATGTAAATAAAGGTACACATTTTGTTGTCTGGTGGTCAAGTGTTTATGAGATACATTGCCTTGCACTTATGGTCGGGTTCCCTGTGGTGGTACATGGTCGTCATTTGTTCATATGGATGTCGTATGGTCAAAGCCAGCAAAAATCAGGTCGATGCATTTCTGTTAAATATGGGGCTCTGCTCTGCACTTGCTTTTTGAGGAGCTCCACTCTAACCACCATTAGCTCCAGACATTTGCTTACACCCACAGCAGAGTACACACTTTATTTCCATGAGGAAGAAGAGAGGAAAGTGAAAAGGTTTGAAGTGACCAAATTTTATCTTGAAATCTTAATAATTTCTTCTCAAGTTAATGATTTTGCTGTCGGCAGCTTTGTTAACATCTCATATATTTATAGAGATGTAAAGTAAGGAGATAAGCAAGTAAGGACAACCATGAAGACCATTATTCAGCTGCTATGTGACATTTGATGATTTCACACATGAAACCTGTAAAATTGCTGCAAGATTACTTCTGCAAGCAAAAACCATTTCAGTTTTGTTGTGTTGTTACACATTCACACAACTTGACAATACTGTTAACAGTGCTGTTAACTTCTCATCTACTTTACACCAGAAGTTGGCTGTTCTTTAACTCCAAACCTTAGAACATCCTTACTCTGCATGTTCTCAAACCATTAATTTTGCAAAGGTGTTCATATATAATGTTTACATTTTACACATAGAAATGTATTGGATTGGTTGAAATATGACCAAAGATAGGTTGCTAGCATTAAAGAATTCATGACCAAAGCACGAAAGAAGGTGCACCTTGGTACTAACACTATGGGAAAAAATATTATTTTCTTTACACAGACTGCATGAAAGCACATTATATGGAGACTTATGATATGGTTCTCTATTTCTTAGCACATAAATGGCATATCATATCAATTTCCACTTGACTCACCAATAAGTAACCTGCACAAACTTTCTAGACTGAAAACAATTCTACACTGAAGATAAACAACAAATTCTGTTATTTTCCCTTCTTTCAGATTGTTCTGTGTATTTACCCATTTGTGAGCAGAAATTAAATTTATAAATATTATTCACCGGACTGTCCATGGGCAACATTGTCAAAATTTTATTCAGCTCCAGTCTTCCAATGAGTTTAGACATTTATTGCCATCACCAATTTCATTAGAGGTATGTTTTCACATTGACTGGGGTTTCCAGAGGCACATCAGAATATTTAAGTTAGTGAAATTTGATTACAAATGTATTCATAGATGATTATAAGGCCATCACAAATTCCTGTATTATTGGGTATTTTCGGCATAACAGTACATTCCCATACATGTCAACCTATACGGATTGTCCGGAAATTATACAGATTTTAGCTCATTTCAAGGGCGTACAGGCGTATAAACAAAGTCTTACGGGTTTTCAGTCTTTTCTGACCTAAATTTATTTTGTGTATCTTACTTGAACATCGTCAGCTGATTGTTGCAAAAACATACAAAAGCTCGATTTATAGACAAAGAACAGCGTGCATGCAGGGGCAGATAACCCAGACTATGTGAAACCGGATGTGTTAGATTTAACCAGTGTTGAATTTGAAATTGAAATGATTGAATGTTAGATTTAATGTAGATTTAAAGCTGCATTAAGTGATTCATGTTAGTTTTATAGTTTTATAGTTCTATAGTTTTATAGATTTATATTAGCCTTATTGCTGCACAAGGTAATTCATGTATGTGTTAAAATTATGATTTTAATATTTTAGAGCTTTTTAAGATCCTTTATTATTTTAAACTAATACATATACTATAACAGTGATTTTAAACTATTCCTGTGTAACTTGACCTTCGTCCAGGGGAGAACACACTTCTTTGCTAGACTAAACATGTCTTTGTTTAAAAAATTGTTGTTAAGAACATCCGCTGATATGAAATGTGTATTATTGATCAGAAATGTGTCTGAACAGCGCCAAGGTCTGCAATGATGTCAGACACACCCACAGCTGCATATCCACACAGACACACACACACATAGACAGATATCAAACAGTGATGTCATTTCATCCACACAGATAAGACACATATAAAATCCCTGTATCCTCTCGTTGTATTGGGGGACTTGCGAATAAAGATGTGAACTACTTTGTGGGGTTCCTGTCTTTCTTTGCGACTCACCCCCAGACGTCTGGGTGGCACGGGGGGACTGATCTCGAGATGGGTAATCGCTCAGGCCGAGGCTGAGGGCAAGAGGTTAAGAAACCTAACAGGATGTTTATTCCTCAAGCCTCGTGCAGTATCGTGACTGCGAGACTTCGCTCGTTCCAGTCATGCGCACGATCTGCATTTAAATGAGCCAAACGGTCATTGTTCGAACGATTTTCTCATTGTGCAGAGCGACATTGTTTACACCTGAGAGATTTTGAATAGCGTCTGCTGAGTGAAAGAATGGGAACACCGAGAAAGAAAATGAGATATGGCGTCTGGAGTTTACGACGTGAGGGAACACATGAGGTCCAAACTACATCAGCGAAATTTGCACCAGAAACAGAATCAGCCACAAATGACGATGTTTGCAAAGCCTAAGACCGATGATCAACCAACAAGTGTAATAAGAGCAGAAGTTACGATCTGTAATTTTATTGCTCAGCACAATTTGCCGCTAGCTGTTGTGGACCACCTGACAGAACTATTGCCGCGAATTTGCACGGACAGTACGATTGCGAAATCTATCAGCTGTAGGCGCACCAAAACAACGCAAATAATCAAAAAGAGCTTGGCCCCCGAAGCTACACTACCGATCATCCAGCACTGCCGGACGTCGCCGTTTTCCTTGATGATCGACGAATCCAATGACAAAAAGACGGACAAGCGACTGGCCGTTTTGGTGCAGATCTTCGATATAAACAGAGGGGCGAAGTCAAGAATCATAGACATGCCCGTGTGCAATATCGGTACGGGCGAGGCGATTTTCGACATGCTGGACGAAGTTCTCAGGCAAGTTATATTTACTTATTTATTTATTAAGTTTGGTGCGATTCGAAGGCTATAAGGATTTTATGTTGATTTTATGGATTTCTTCCTCTGATACTACAGGTGGACGCCCAAAGGGGTTGACATGTATGCATTCCATCCATCTATGACTGCATAACTATCCTCTTTGCTTCACTACAGTTACTGAAACAGGAAAATAATAAGGTGAGACTTAAAGTGAGTTCTATGGACATTGAAATAAACTACAATATGGGATATATGAGCATAAAATATTACCCAAAGTTCCAAGTCGGGTAAGCGACAATGTCTTCAGAGCTTAATATCTCAGCCATCTGCACTTAATTAGTTCACACAATCATGATACGTGTCAGTCCAGAGATGCATATTACCTTGGCATGACTTTACATGCAAGAGAGATGAGAGCAAAACTCAGAATTTTCATTAAATTAATTTGTTCTTACTAACGTCACATTTATAAACTCTGAGGAACCTTGTTTTAAAAAGACTTTCTATTATTATTCCTTTAGTCAATATATGGGCTTCTTGAATTAAAAATTGATAACCACATTAATTTGAGGACATGTAAAACATACAGTATATTCATCTCACATATGAGCTTTTTAAATAGATAAATTTATAGAAACCTTGCATTACATAGAAATTGCCATTCATAAGTGTTTTGATTGCAAATGGACCATCATTAGAGGAAGATCCTAATCTATTCAGTAACACAAAAGATAAAAATAATTTTAAATAAACTTGAACAATCTCCCATAATAATAATAATAATAATAATAATAATAATAATAATAATTCAGGGGTCCACTCTCTCCTTCCTTTCATCCTTTAATGTAGAGACAAAAGAACATTTGTCACAAATTTTAATGTTTCATGTTCGTTTTTTTATAAACCCACTGCTCTGCAAAAGATTAATGCAACAATGTGTTACAAAGGCCCAGTGAAAGCCTGTGAATCCAATCTCTTCTTCTTCTCTCTCTCTCTCTCTCACACACACACACACACACACACACCCATCTATCCATTATCTGTAGCCACTTATCCTGTCCTACAGGGTTACAGGCAAGCTGGAGCCTATCCCAGCTGACTATGGGCGAAAGGCGGGGTACACCCTGGACAAGTCGCCAGGTCATCACAGGGCTGACACAGATAGACACAGACAACCATTCACACTCACATTCACACCTACAGTCAATTTAGAGTCACCAGTTAACCTAACCTGCATGTCTTTGGACTGTGGGGGAAACCGGAGCACCCGGAGGAAACCCATGCGGACACGGGGAGAACATGCAAACTCTGCACAGAAAGGCCCTCGCCAACCGCTGAGCTCGAACCCAGGACCTTCTTGCTATGAGGCGACAGCGCGAACCACT
The DNA here is from genome assembly GCF_027579695.1 of Neoarius graeffei. Lineage (NCBI taxonomy): Eukaryota > Metazoa > Chordata > Actinopteri > Siluriformes > Ariidae > Neoarius > Neoarius graeffei. The sequence goes on along the minus strand of NC_083585.1, from coordinate 35,753,161 downwards.
ACACCACCGTGCTGCCCGGATACACACACACACACAATTATTATTATTAATGCAGCTAATTACTGTTATCCCTATGCCTAAATGTACAGCATCCTTAACCTCATTTGATTTTTTCACGAAAGCTGCCATATCTACTAATCTACCAATGAAGTGCCAGACAAAGAAGACCATATTTCATTCTAATGAAAATGATCATATCGTTACATGCTATCCTGAAGTTCTTTCAGTTGGATAGGCAACAGTTATTGTAATTACTGGATGTTTTGACATTCTTGATTTAGAGTGAAACAGACTCTTTGGGGGAAAGGCTGAAATTTATACTGGTCTGAATTATTAAGTCATGGGACTGAATGACCTTTTTTAATGAACAGCCATGAAATAGGAATTTGAATTGATTTGGATTAGGATTGTTGAATTTTTTTTTAAGCAGTTAGAGAAAGTTCACAGACAACTGAGCAGTAAGGAAATTTTATGCATTTTATAATTTAAGATAAATGTTCTTGACTATGAGTCTTATTCATTTTTAAAGAACAGCATGATCCTACTCATTAGCCAAGAATTCAGACATCCTGAAAATATATAGAGCAGTGGAAAATAGTTCTATTATTTGGTACAGTTAGTGGGGAAAAAAGAAAGAAAAAAGATTATATCTTGTAGTTGGGCAATTACTTTTTTCCTCCCAATTAGATGTTTCTTTGCCAAAATTGTTTGTGAACAAATGTGAGTACTTCACCTTGCTTGAGAATCTTTTCCAAAAATAGATATTAGATATTTATTAGATATTTCATGTTATTAATTCTCTCAAACAAGTGCTATGTCAATTACTGTTGCCAAGTGTCAGGAGCTTCCTGAGGCATGTTGCCCGATGCAATTGCATAGTTTTCCTGATGGGGCTTAAAAAGATATAGCTCTGAGTGTCATCCTGTTCTCTGGGATAATGAGTTATAAAATGCAAGGCAAGCAAATGTCTACAGCCGGGTATATCATGACCTCGGTTTTCAAACTGCATAATCATTGAATTGAGCCTCCATTTGGGCAGCCCTTGAGCACCCTGTAGCCATTTTTACATTTACCACCTATTGTACATTGTGTGCCTCACCTCTATGAAAAAATAATTTCAAATATGTAGTAACCTAATGTGAGTGTGAATGGTTGTTCCTTTCTGTATTAGCCTTGCAATAGATTGGCGACCTGACCAGGATGTACCCCGCCTCTCACCCAAAGTCAGCTGGGATTGGGTCCGTGACCCTGCCAGAAAAGCGGTATAGATAAGGGATGGATGGATGGATGGATGTAGTCACCTTTAATTTCTTACTTTTGTATAAAATGTAACATATTAAATTTGTAATTTAAAAAGAGAAAGCTATCCATATGCATGGCTTAGGCATTCTACACCAACACATCTATTCTTTTACTCTTTCTTTGTTGAACATTATAAATCCAAAGCAAATATGAGGGCGTTCAAAGCCTTTGCTTTGTGCCAAAGCAAGATATTTGCTAAAACTAGGCCATTATGCTTCATTTTGTGACCTCCTTTTGTCCAGCTTTGTATGGTCTCACAAATAAGTGTGCACACTTTTTTCTTACAATGTTGCATACGATAATAAAACAGACTCGCATTCAGAGCCAACCCTGTGTTGAGACTTATAAATTAAATTAATAATTCAGTTTCATCTACTCGAGATTTGGCCCTTTTCATACTGCTCACACAAAATATTTCAACTTTTTCAAAATTCAACTTTAACTGTGTGAATTTAAGATGATTTATTTCTAGATAAACAATTATGACTCTTTGTTAAAGTTTAATTCAAATCAGATCCCTCATCACTGACTTTGCTCAACTTGTCATGATGATTTGCCTGCATTCTGCTTCGATATAAAAGACTTTCCTCCAGCCTAATGTGATGCAGGGTGATGTAAGCTGCTGATAAGGGACTACCTGAAAAAGATGGCCTAGAAAACTTGTATGTAGATGCAGTAAAGAGTGTGTGAATAATAAAAATCCATCTAGTTCATTTTGGAAATGTAGCAAAAATCTTACATCTGGGTGCAGCTTTTATTATACGATTAAATTGTTGGATGTGAAAGTAAGATTGAAATTAGTTTGTTGAATCAGATTAGAGTATGCTATTGCTATGCATGATATCTCCTGAAGAGTCTTGCAGAACACAGTGTGTCATCATTTCATGCCAGTGCTCTTCACAGTTTCATGTTTCTGATAAAATATTGTAGTAAAATTCATGTTGTGTTTTTAATTGAAGTAAAATACAAATTATAAACTGTACTGACAAAACTATGTGCTACATGTTTAACTGGTTGCTAAAGTGCATTCACCATGACTCTATCTGTATTGAGGACTTTAAAAAGAGTACATGATATTTTGAGAATTCCTCATGGAATAGTTTGAGAAACTGGGGCACAATTCACATATGCCCATTTGCACTGTTGCCAAAAGTAGCTGTCATAATAATGAACGCTGCAGTTTGCCCAGCATTTAGGCCATGACAAAAACTGCATGCTGACAACTACAGAGTCTAAAATAGGCAATTAGCATAGCTACACACTATCAACAAAAGGTAACAAAAAATGTTGGGAAAAAATCAATAAATTCTACAGAAATGCCACATGCCACATTTTTTAACAACAGCTTGCAAATTCTTGGCATTCTTTCAACCAGCTCCATAAGTTAATCTCTTCAAATGTTTTTTCCAGCAGTCGTGAAGGTCTTACCACTTTTGTGAAACACTTGTTGGCTAATTTTCCTTTGCTCTCAGTGCAGTTAAAAATAGTATTTAATTGTGTCCAAATTTTTAACATATTATATGTGTAAACAACTACAAACCCAAATCAGAAAAAGTTGGAATGGTATGGAAAATGCAAATTCAAAAAAGAAAGCAGTGATTTCTACATTTACTTGACTTGTATTTCATTATAGACAGTATGAAACAAAGATATTTCATGTTTTGTCTGGTCAACTTAATTTCATTTGTTAATATACATCCATTCCTGCAGTTCAGGCCTGCAACATATTTTTTTTTAAAAAAAGTTGAGACAGAGGCAATTTAGGGCTAGTAATGAGATAAAACAATTAAATAATGATGTGATTTGAAACAGGTGATGTCAACAGGTGACTGGAATCATGATTTGGTATAAAATCAGTATCCAGGAAAGGCCTAGTCTTTGAGGAGCAAACATGGGCTGAGGATCTCCATTTTGTCATCAAATGCATAAGAAAATAAATGAAATGTTTAAAAACAATGTTCCTCAAAGAAAGATAGGAAAGGATTTGGACATAGCACCTTCTGTGGTGCATAATATCATTAAATGATTCAAGGAATCTGGAGGAATTTTAGTGCGTAAAGGGCAAGGGCACAAGCCTAAGCTGAACATCTTTGATTTCCGATCCCTCAGACAGCACTGCATCAAGAGCCATCATTCATCTATAGCTGATATAACCACATGGACTTGGGAGTACTTTGACAAACTTTTCAAAGCACTATAATATGGAGTTACATCCATAAATGCCAGTTAAGTCTTTACTGTGCAAAAAAGAAACCTTATGTTAACTGTGTCCAGAAGTGCCATCATCTTCTCTGGGCTTGAAGGTATCTGGGATGGACCATCACACAGTGGAAACGTGTACTGTGGTCAGACGAATCAGTATTCCAGATCTTTTTTTTGAAGAAATAGACTGTGTGTGCTCTCAACCAAAAACAAAAAGGGCCATCCAGACTGTTACCAGCATCAAGTCCAAAAGCTAGGGTCTATCATGGTATGGGGTTGTATCAGTACCCTTGGCAAAGTTAACTTACACTTATGTGATGACAGCATTAATGCAGAAAAGTAAATTGAAATTTTGGAGTAAGATATGCTGCCTTCAAGCCAACATTTTTTCCAGGGATATTTCGACAAGACAGTGCAAAACTACATTCTGCACACATTATAAAGGCATGGCTGTGGAAGAAGAGGGTGTCCGTCTCCTCTGTCCCCAATAGAGAATGTGTGGTGAACTTTGAAATGAAAAATGTGACAACAACTCTGTACTGTTGTACACCATAAGACCTGTTTGCAGGAAGAATGGGACAAAATAACACCTGAAACACTTCGTCAATTGATGTCTTTGGTCCTTAAAGATCTTTTAACTGTTGTGAGAAAGAATGGCAACATTGCAAAGTGATAAATGCTTTACCATCCCAACTTTTTTTGAAATGTGTTGTGAGAATCAAAATTGAAATGTGTTTATTTTGAAAAAACAATAAAATTCATGCAGTACAACATCAAATAATGTGCTGCTGTATTGTTTTGAGTGTAGTACAGGTCAAAGATTATTTACAAATCATTGTTTTCCGTTTTAATTTCAGTTTCAACATACTGACCAAACTTTTTCTGATTTGGGGTTGTATTATTATGCAAAATTTTTTTCAACGTTGGCAAGGAAGATAGGAATACAACAATTAAAAATAGGGAAGTACATCTAGAAATTTCCTGAAAAGCTGCTTTGTGACAATGTCTAATGTTAAAAACACTATACAAATAAAATGGAAGAAAACAGAATTTAAAAAATGAGCAGTCATTTTTACATCCTGTATGTAGATCATCATATATTTATATAGGATTGGTGGCACTTTATCAGTCTTACTGATCAAACATGGGCACGGTTTCCCAAATGCATTAAAAAATATATAGTCTGATGATATTTACACCTCATTTTGTGCACAATACTACTGGGAGCCTTAAACAGACCTTTGAATTGGTATCAGGTTTAAAAATCTATGATCTATTCATATGCCATATTTAGTTCTCTCTTCTTAACTTAGCATAATTAATGTATACAGTGATCATGACAAAAATACTGATGAAAAGTGGTTAAATGGGATTTAAGAGTTGGGAGAGCCCTTCTTCTTTCACTGTTCCCAACAATAGGAACAGCACAATTGAATTTATTATTATATGGACAACTTTTCACATTAACATCACAAAAATGTAATTAAAATAAGATGCCAGTATTCCTGTTTCTGTATAAAGGGCTTAATTTAAACCCATAACAGTTAGGTGCTCATACCTTAAATTTATAGTATTTCTTGTTTATCAATTTTAAGATGAAAATATCAAAATGATAAAATACCTTCTAAATTCTTCCTGGCAGAGGTACATATTTTAGTTCAGTTAAACTAAAAAAAAAAAAAAAAGGAACCCATTTTGCTTTTTATAATCAAATATACAGTAATATGCACAGCAGTGAACTTGCCTTGGTTGGAGGTTTACAATTTATAATAATGAAATAAAAGCACTTCACTCCAAAGCAACGTGAAATGATAACATCATTAACACCATTATGCCATGATAGTTCTAGCTAATTCAGTCCCTGCTGATGAATTACCAAAAAAAAAAAAAATATTGCACTTTCCAGAGTCTGGGCACAAAGAATGTGCCAACAGAATGTCTCACTGGTGTCAGGAAATTCAGAACATCCAAAAATATTATAAGAGCTGGCAGTAAACCAGTACAAAGCTAAACCCTTAATTCTGAAATGAAATATAGTAGAGATTTGTCTAATAATTAAAGATACTTTAATTAATTAAAAATGTTGGGGTTTTGGGCGGCACGGTGGTGTAGTGGTTAGCGCTGTCGCCTCACAGCAAGAAGGTCCGGGTTCGAGCCCCGTGGCCGGCGAGGGCCTTTCTGTGCGGAGTTTGCATGTTGTCCGCTTGGGTTTGCTCCGGTTTCCCCCACAGTCCAAAGACATGCAGGTTAGGTTAATTGGTGACTCTAAATTGACCGTAGGTGTGAATGTGAGTGTGAATGGTTGTCTGTGTCTATGTGTCAGCCCTGTGATGACCTGGCGACTTGTCCAGGGTGTACCCTGCCTTTCTCCCGTAGTCAGCTGGGATAGGCTCCAGCTTGCCTGCGACCCTGTAGAACAGGATAAAGTGGCTACAGATGATGAGATGTTGTTGTTTTTTTTAGTATTTGGAGTTATGTAGTTTTATATATAAAACACACATCTATCTATCTATCTATCTATCTATCTATCTATCTATCTATCTATCTATCTATCTATCTATCTATCTGTCTGTCTGTCTGTCTGGACACAGTCAAGAATAAAAAAGAACTGTAATTGGGTGGGTTTCCCAAAAGCCTCTTAATGCTAAAAGCATCGTAACTAGGAGAGACAGTGTTCACTGTGCTGCTCGCTCTACCATTTAACAATGATCATTGTGCTGCAGTGGCTTTGGGAAACTCAGGCCTTTATGAGAAGAGGATTATATTTATCCCCATAAAGTCTGATTATTTGTGGCAATGTACATTCTCCTGCTACTTTATTAGGAACACATGTACACCTGCTCATTCATGCAAATACTCAATCAGCCCATCATATACAGTAGCAGTGCACTGCATAAAATCATGCAGATACAGGTCAAGAGCTGGACAGATGAAGACTGGAAATTGACCAGGTGATATTTTTATGCCTCCGCCACCTTAAGGTGCAGGAGGCATTATGTTTTCGGGTTTTCCGTCTGTCCGTCCGTGCATGCGTCCGTCCCGAGACCTTGTGAACACGATATCTCAAAGGCTAATGAAAGGAATTTCACCAAACTTTCACCATTTATGCGCTTTGGGACAAACATGAACTGATTAGATTTTGAGGTTAAAAGGTCTAAGGTCAAGGTCACTGTGAGGTCAAATGTCTGTCCGAAAACCTTGCGAGCACAATATCTCCAAGGCAAATGGAAGGAATTTCACCAAACTTTCACCATTTGTGCACTTTGGGACAAACACGAACTGATTAGATTTTGAGGTTAATGGGTCACAGGTCAAGATTACTGTGAGGTCAATTGTCCATCCCCAAACTTTGTGAACACCATATCTCAAAGACTAATGAAAGGAATTTCACCAAACTTTCACCATTTGTGCAATTTGGGACAAAGATGAAATTATTAGATTTTGAGATCAAAAGCTCTAAGGTCAAGGTCACTGTAAGGTCAAATGTCTGTCCGAAAACCTTGTGAACACAATATCTCCAAGGCAAATGAAAGGAATTTCACCAAACTTTCACCATTTGTGCGCTTTGGGACAAACATGAACTGATTAGATTTTGAGGTTAATGGGTCACAGGTCAAGATTACTGTGAGGTCAAATGTCCATCCCCAAATCACAACTTAATAAGGCGTGTAGTCTACCAGGCGGAGGCATCCCCATCGACGCCGCTGGCGTTGAGTTCTTCTAGTTTCCAATCTTCAACTGCTAGAAATGCAATCAACTAGTTTCGGTGAGCCTGTAGCCACTATGGCATCAAATTTCTATTCTTGAGTAACAGAAGTGCAACCTGATGTGTTCTTATGCTGTTGTTGTAGCCCATCTATCTCAAGGTTCGATATGCTGTGCATTCTGAGATGCTTTTCTTCTCAGCACAATTGTAAAGAGTGGGTATTTGACTTACTTATTTACTGATTTCAATTACTGTAGTTTTCCTGTCAGCTTGAACCAGTCTGACCATTCGCCTCCTACCTCTCCCATCAACAAGGTGTAAACTCCAGTGGCTGTTGTGGATGAAAATCCAGCAGATCAGAAAGTTTCTAATATATGCAAACCTGCCCATCTGGTAAAAAGACACCAAGACCAAGAGCTGATGCTCTTGACCTGTATCGGCATGATTTTATGCATTGCACTGCTGACACTTGATTTCTAATTAGATAATTACATGAATGTTCTGGGGTACAGGTGTTCATATTAAAGTGGCCAGTGAGTGTATTACAAGATGGAAATAAATAAAAGCACAGGAAATAAATTTCCCAGTGTATCACCAGTATATTTCTGCTAACTACTGTATGTTCCAGAACATAACACATTATGTTTTATTAGAACCCTCTACATATAATTATTTCTGGCTAATTAAATACATAATCAACTAATTAAAGTGACTTAACTTTATAGGAGTATTTTAAAGGACATCAGCAGTCTCCATTAAAAAAAGCAACCTACAATTTATGCTTCTTATTGCATTTTTTTCATTTATTACACGTCTCTTTCATAATAAACTCATGCAGAATTAACTGACACTCATTCTTGGAAAAACAAAACAAAACAAAATGAAAACCCATGTAGAGTTTATATCTGCCGGAAGGCATTGGGGTACTGTTTACCTCTCCACTAATCTCTGTCCAAATGTCAGCACTTCAGAGCATATTAATTTGTTATGAATGGCATATTATAAAAACCAAAGTGCCGCCTATTTTCCTTCCATTGTGTTAGGGATGAAAGGGATGAATTTTCTACATAATTAGTAAAAAACCAAACAGATGGTTAAAAAAACCCTACATTTACAAAATCTGTCTCTACAGACTTGTAAAGTTAAGGGTATTGCACTTTTTTTTTTTTAAATTGAATCTCACTTTAAGGTGGCATGGTGGTGTAGTGGTTAGCGCTGTTGCCTCACAGTAAGAAGGTCCTGGGTTCGAGCCCAGCAGCTGACGGGGGCCTTTCTGTGTGCAGTTTGCATGTTCTCCCCATGTCTGCGTGGGTTTCCTCCGGGTGCTCCGGTTTCCCCCACAGTCCAAAGACATGCAGGTTAGGTTAACTGGTGACTCTAAATTGACCGTAGGTGTGAATGAGTGTGAATGGTTGTTTGTTTCTCTGTCAGCCCTGCAATGATCTGGCACCTTGTCCAGGGTGTACCCTGCCTCTCGCCCATAGTCAGCTGGGATAGGCTCCAGCTTGCCTGCGACCCTGTAGAACAGGATAACCAGCTACGGTACAAATAATGGATGGATGGATCTCACTTTAAGATGCATATAATTTGGAATATTAGTAACACTATAATATATTTCTAACTTTTTTCTCTTTAAGGACATTTGTCATGCTTAATTGGAGTTTGTAACTGGTGCAAAATGATTGCCAAGTGTGAACATAGAAAAAGTGTCAAAGTACTATAGTTTTAGACCCTGGAGGGAAAAGGAATAAAGAAGAGAGTAGTGAGCATACGTAGCTCTTGTGGGTATCTGATACTGTGTGAACTGTTCTGGGTGAGCTTCAGTGTTTGGCTGGAAGGCTGGTAACTTCAGGTTACTCTATTCATGCAGCTGACTTGGGAGCAGTCAAGCTGGTTCTTGCTGTTGATGTCCAAGAAGCAGATCTGCAATATTCACCAGCATCTCACTGAACGTTTGATATTAGGTTTGCACAGAGCCTATACAACTTCAGAATGTGGTCTTATTTATAATATGAACAGTTTGAAAAGAAGGAAAAGAGCCATAACAGTGTTTAATCATCAAATAGGCAGACAGTGATGTGAGCTGCAGCTCCAAGCCTTTTATCCCAGGGCCAGGAAATGGCAGATAAAACCATCTGAAATCATCTGTCAGCTTTCAAGACTTTAAAAACTGTAAGGCTTCAAAAACATTAATATTACCTTTGTATAATTGACAGGGGTGGGTTTTAAAGAAATACGTAAATATATAAATAAAGAAGATATAAAAAAAGACCTGAGTCTGCACAGAGGCTTGCTGCTTTTACCATTGAAAATAATGAGTATGCTCCAGGGAGAAATGGTAGCTGTAGAGCTTGTTAGCTTGCTTGTTTGTTTCAATGTGCAGTTGAGAGGCAGGCATTGAGTGAGACATTTGTACAGGATGTCAGCCAGACAATCCCCTTGAAGTTGTAGGCTGTTTTGCATGGGCTGCTTCTTCACCTTCATTATGAAAGAGACACAACCTGTGAGATATAACCTGGCAGTCATGGGCCTTATTGATTGTACATGCCCACATAGTCAACACAGACATCTCCCTTTCAGTTAGAGCTTCAGGGTTTCACTGTCAGATTGAGAAAACCATTCACAAATTGACCACATTCTGAATGCAGGTGTGCATCAATGACATGACCACAAGGTGAAAAATCTCTGGTACCCTTCAGCTTCACCTTACAGTGCTTATCTAAACATCTAAAACTGAAAAGGCATATTGTTAGTTCTTTAATATATCATGAATTAATTTCAAGCTCTGAGCTGCTTATGGGTGTGAAGCATTTTGTACTGCCACAAGTAAAATGCAATTAATCCAGATGTCCAAAAAAAAAAAAAACCTCCAAAAAATTCCCAAAGAACTATCTTTAAATGGGTTTAGTCCCACAAGCCAACCCAGAACATTTTTTATTTTGACACAGTGTGAAACTACAGACCTCCATCAGATTTTCAATAAAAATCTCATTCTCATTATCTCTAGCCGCTTTATCCTGTTCTACAGGGTCGCAGGCAAGCTGGAGCCTATCCCAGCTGACTACGGGCGAAAGGCGGGGTACACCCTGGACAAGTCGCCAGGTCATCACAGGGCTGACACATAGGCACAGACAACCATTCACACTCACATTCACACCTACGGTCAATTTAGAGCCACCAGTTAACCTAACCTGCATGTCTTTGGACCTCAATAAAAATCATTTCAAAAATTCATCAAATCTTTGCAGCAGATTTGTTTTCCTTAATAGAGGCAGAAAAAAAACCCAAAGTCACATACTAAGCAAATTAGCATACATTACACCATGAGTCAAAATATTGCCAAATCAGAGTTATTTGGTAGTTAAATACAGTCCTCTCTGAAAATATTGGATCGGTAAGGCCAATTCTTTTATTTTTCCTGTACAGTGATGGTATTTGGGTTTGAGAACAAAAGATGAATATGAAACAATAGATCAGAATTTCAGCTTTTATTTCCTGATATTTACATATAGATGTGTTAAACAACTTAGAACATGACACCTTTTGTGACAGACCATCCAGTTTTTCAAGTGATTAAAAAATATTAGAACTGACAGGTGTTTCTTGTTGCCCAGGTATGACCTGTTAGATTGATTGTTTAAATAATTAACAGTTGGCTCTGTACATTATTATTTCATTTTGCAATGAGTGTAAACCTCTGTGCCACTTATACAACCTATCCATATGACAGCTCGTGATTTATGCTGGATTTTTTCACGGTTATCAACTGGCAGCATATTTAGCAGATGTATATCCAATACTTTTAGTATTTTCTGCGTTCACAGCTTTAGTCATTTTTAGCACTTTCTGTGTTCACAGCTTTAGTTATTTGAATGGCTTTTTTTTTTCTTGCCTGCAATGATGAAATGGGTCTGCAGCCAGCCTTATGCAGATTGCCTGCTGACATACGGCTCTCTAAAGCAGGTGCTGTTTCACAGATGATGGATGACACATGAGTCAAACTGACAAACAAATGCTGTTAGCACTAAAGTGACAATTTTTCTTGCCGCATATTAGCAAACTGTGGGCTTGCAATAATACAGTTTGGCTCAGATGGGTGACACAGAGCATAACTGTTTCTTTGGTAAGGGTCTGTAGGTTTACATGAAGATGTAAAGCCCATCCAGGGAAAAATGCAGAACATTAATTTTTTTTCTTCAGTTGCAAGTATGGCAGCATTCCAATAAAGTATATCAAACACACCAGACAGTAAAATAGCGGATTTGCTATATACATCCACTTTTTATTATCCCATAGTTATCCCGTTCAAGAATCATTCATACTGTTCCTAACATGCATACTCATAAGATTTGGATAAGGGTTCTATATGCTGAAGATAGTTATTCAGGATTCTGTCTGTACTACAAATTGTTTGTTCACCACTTCTTGATTAAATTATTTGCTGTGCAGTTTCCAGATGAGCCAATTACACTGCTTGTCAGCAGAGCAGTGAAGAGGTGTGTCCACACACAGCTAATCAAATCACCCCAAAATAGAAAACAAATTATCTGACAACAGGTTGCAGTATGCAGGGAAATAAAATAAGCCTATACAGGTGAATGTGAAGAATTTCAAAAAAAAAATTGGGTAAAAGAAATCAAGAAGGTATTACATTGTGTGGACATATACAGTAAGTGAGATGCGATTTGTCTTGTGTGACTCCTTTATTCTTTGAAGAAATGTAACTGCAGCAGGCGTGCTAAATAACATTTCATTAAAAATGAAAGAAAACTCTAGCCAAAAGAGAACTCAGAACAAATTCCTGTCTCCCAGAGAAATGATGACCCTTGGATCATTGCAATTGTTAGAGTGAATCTTTTGCCTTGGATACCAAGCAATATATCACTTTGATCTCTGCATATATATTACATATAATAAAAAAATATTCACACAAAATGGCTAGCTTGTCAAATATTACAAGAGTGAGCCTCAGAAATTTCATGTTTATATTTGAATAGTTTCTTATGACAGCACTGCCTGAAGGGAGCATCCAGTGAAACTTCTATTTATGGAAGGCTCCATGAAGTCATGAGATATGGAAGGCTCGATGAATATGAATATGAATATGAATATGCAATGAAGCAACTGCTACAAATTCAGGCACATGCATACAAATATTTGACTTCAGAGCAGTATTGGGATTTGACAAGACTGTGTTTGATGATAATTAACTGGAATGCTTTTCAATTAACAGGTGTGCCTTGTCAAAAGTTAATTAGTGGAATTTCTTGCCAACAGTAAATAGTAAATTATAAAAAATACAGTAAATAGTCCTATTCGAGGGGGCGGCACGGTGGTGTAGTGGTTAGCGCTGTCGCCTCACAGCAAGAAGGTCCGGGTTCGAGCCCCGTGGCTGGCGAGGGCCTTTCTGTGTGGAGTTTGCATGTTCTCCCCGTGTCCACGTGGGTTTCCTCCAGGTGCTCTGGTTTCCCCCACAGTCCAAAGACATGCAGGTTAGGTTAACTGGTGACTCTAAATTGACCGTAGGTGTGAATGTGAGTGTGAATGGTTGTCTGTGTCTATGTGTCAGCCCTGTGATGACCTGGCGACTTGTCCAGGGTGTACCCTGCCTTTCGCCCGTAGTCAGCTGGGATAGGCTCCAGCTTGCCTGCGACCCTGTAGAACAGGATAAAGCGGCTAGAGATAATGAGATGAGATGAGATGAGATGAGTCCTATTCGACAACTGTAGTAATCCATATTATGTCAAGAACCGCTCAACTAAGTAAAGAGAAACAATATCCATCATTACTTTAAGATTTGACATGTCTTTTAATAGCCCTGTGATGACCTGGCGACTTGTCCAGGGTGTACCCCGCCTTTCGCCCGTAGTCAGCTGGGATAGGCTCCAGCTTGCCTGCGACCCTGTAGAACAGGATAAAGTGGCTACAGATAATGAGATGAGAATGAGATGTCTTTTAATTAATAAAAATAAAGAAAGACCATGAATTAGAAGCTATGTGCAAACTTTTGACTGGTACTGCATGTACTAACTCAGTGTTCAACAGATCAAAAACTATTTTATATTTTAAATTCCTAACAATATTCTTGATGAGGTTTCATGAGGCAGCATTTCATTGGCCTTTATCAAAACAAATCTAATAACACACTTAACTAAACTGAACTAAACTAAATAAAATGTAATCTAATACAAAAAATGAGCTAAAAGTGTTGACATGCTGTAGATATGAACACTATTCTATTTCGTAACTGGAGTAAAACTGCAGCAGAGGGAGACGACCTTGGCATGATTAAAGATCTATGGCTCCGGCATGCTGTCTCAGTGGATTTTCTATTCTGCAGTGCCATGCTTTCTCCCATAAAGTAGTTCATACAAATCTATGGTGGCTGCAAGATGTTAAATGGAACCATTTCACTTTTAAGCACCAAACTTTACGGAAATTTTCCAGACTGTGCAGTGACCTAGACCTTCACAAAACAACAAGATTAATATGCCAGTGTCAAAGAAAACAAAACATGAATACATATGTATCTCCATATATCCATATATGGGATATATATATAGTTATATATAAATCCACCTGAAGGTTTGACATGGTTGAGTATACAGAGACGCTATGACGGAATTGCCCTGTGCTATCACCAGCGGGCTCATCAGTTAATCTGCCACCTGTCTTGGGGAGTTTCAGCCCTCTTATAATCAAGACTCCCTCGAGATGAGGGGCCAGCAGTGCAAAAAGAAGGGCGCCATTTCCCGCTGGTGAGCGTAAAGATTAACAGCAAGTGGTGCCCTTGTTTTTGCACTGCTGGCCCCCCACCTCAAGGGAATCTTGATCGTAAGAGGGCTGAAAGACTCCCTCAAGGTGGGGGGCCAGCAGTGCAAAAAGAGAGCACCACTTCCCGTTAATATATATATAAAACAGCCAGTTCTTGGCTGGCAGTAGTGGAACCCAATGTGGACTTCTGATGTTGTAGCCCATCCACCTAAAGGTTTGACATGTTATGTCATCTGAGATGCTTTTCTGCTCACCACAGTTGAAAAGACTGATTATTTGAGTTACTGTATTTCTGTCATCTCAAACCGTTCTAGCAATTCTCTTCTGAACTCTCTTATCAAACATTTGCTTCTGTCTGCAGAACTGCTGCTCACCAGATGTTTTATGTGTGTGTGTGTGTGTGTGTGTGTGTTTGCACAATTATGTGTAAACTCTAGAGACAGTTATTTGCAAAAATTTAAGGTGATCAGCAGTCTACTCAAACTGGCACGCCCATTCCAAATTCAAAGTCACTGAGATCACATTTTTCCCCATTCTGATGTTTGATTTAAACATTAACTGAAAAATATTTGAAACAACAGTGTCACTCACTCACTCCAGATGTGTCCAGAACCTAGTGTCCTAGACTGACCTTGGTCTCAAGACCAGTCTCAATACCACTTTTTGAAGTTCTCAGTCTCATCTCAGAATTGACCACATTTTTTCTTGGTCTTGTCTTGGTCTCAGACATAGAGGACTCAGGATTTTATTTCAAGACCGTTCAAGACCACAATTGCGCAGATTTCACTAAACTGCCTGTGTATTGCCTGATTTATTTGTTAAAATCATTACTGTGACTGGATGTAAAATTTCCTGATTCAAATGCAACCAATAACATGACTCACTGCTAATTTGAAAATTTTCTGCCTGTTAATGGCTGTTACCCTCCCCACCCCCTTCACACACACTGGTCTGGACATGGTATTGACTCGGTCTCGCTCTGGTTTGTTCTTGATCTTGACTTGGCCTCTGTCCCTCAGTCCTGGTCTTGTCTCGGTCTCGATACACTCTGGTTTTGGTCATGACTTGGTCTTGGTTGAGGTGGTCTTGACTACAGCACTACCAGAATTACTACCAAAACTGTAATTAACTGGCTAGCTGCAGTGGTTAGCTCATTAGTAATAACAAACTTTCTAGGTGTCCACATAAACTACTACAGTTAGGTCTATAAATATTTGGACAGAGACAACATTTTTCTAATTTTGGTTCTGTACATTACCACAATGGATTTTGAACAAAACAATTCAGATGCAGTTGAAGTTCAGACTTTCAGCTTTAATTCAGTGGGTTGAACAAAATGATTGCATAAAAATGTGAGGAACTAAAGCATTTTTTAAACACAATCCCTTCATTTCAGGGGCTCAAAAGCAATTGGACAAATTAAATAATTGTAAATAAAATGTTAATTTCTAATACTTGGTTGAAAACCCTTTGTTGGCAATGACTGCCTGAAGTCTCGAACTCATGGACATCACCAGACACTGGGTTTCCTCCTTTTTAATGCTCTGCCAGGCCTTTACGGCAGCGATTTTCAGTTGCTGTTTGTTTGTAGGCCTTTCTGTCTGAAGTTTAGTCTTTAACAAGTGAAATGCATGCTCAATTGGGTTGAAATCAGGTGACTGACTTGGCCATTCAAGAATATTCCACTTCTTTGCTTTAATAAACTCCTGGGTTGCTTTGGCTCTATGTTTTGGGTCATTGTCCATCTGTATTATGAAACTCTGACCAATCAGTTTGGCTGGATTTGAGCACACAGTATGTCTCTGAATACCTCAGAATTCATCCGGCTGCTTCTGTCCTGTGTCACATCATCAATAAACACTAGTGACCCAGTGCCACTGGCAGCCATGCATGCCCAAGCCATCACACTGCCTCTGCTGTGTTTTACAGATGATGTGGTATGCTTTGGATCATGAGCTGTACCACGCCTTCACCATACTTTTTTCTTTCCATCATTCTGGTAGAGGTTGATCTTGGTTTCATCTGTCCAAAGAATGTTCTTGCAGAACTGTGCTGGCTTTTTTAGATGTTTTTTAGCAAAGTCCAATCTAGCCTTTTTATTCTTGAGGCTTATGAGTGGCTCGCACCGTGCAGTGATCCCTCTGTATTTACTTTCATGCAGTCTTCTCTTTATGGTAGATTTGGATATTGATACGCCTACCTCCTGTAGAGTGTTGTTCACTTGGTTGGCTGTTGTGAAGGGGTTTCTCTTCACCATGGAAATTATTCTGCGATCATCCACCACTGTTGTCTTCTGTGAGTGTTCAGGTCTTTTTGCACTGATGAGTTCACCAGTGCTTTCTTTCTTTCTTTCTTGCTCAGGATGTACCAAACTGTAGATTTTGCCACTCCTAATATTGTAGCAATCTCTCAGATGGTTTTTTTCTGTTTTCGCAGCTTAAAGATGGCTTGTTTCACCTGCATGGAGAGCTCCTTTGACTGCATGTTTTCTTCA
Organism: Neoarius graeffei; assembly: GCF_027579695.1. Classification (NCBI taxonomy): domain Eukaryota; kingdom Metazoa; phylum Chordata; class Actinopteri; order Siluriformes; family Ariidae; genus Neoarius; species Neoarius graeffei. Next base: position 35,736,683 of record NC_083585.1, on the reverse strand, counting down.
CAGCAAAATCTTCCAAATGCAAGCACCACACCTCAAATCAACTCCAGGCCTTTTATCTACTTAATTGAGAATGACATAATGAAGGAATTGCCCACACCTGCCCATGAAATAGCCTTTGAGTCAATTGTCCAATTACTTTTGGTCCCTTTAAAAACAGGGTGGCACATGTTAAGGAGCTGAAACTCCTAAACCCTTCATCCAATTTTAATGTGGATTCCCTCAAATGAAAGCTGAAAGTCTGGACTTTATGTCCATGTCGATTATATAACTATAACTTGAATATGTTTCAGTAAACAGGTAAAAAAACAAAATTTGTGTCAGTGTCCAAATATATATGGACCTAACTGTATGCTAGTCATTTAATGTTCAGAAATGTTTTCATAAAAAGGGGAATGATCACAACGTATTGCTGTCATGCAGTCATGAATCCACCCAGAACTCCATTTCCCAGAAAGCACCATAGCCTTCAAACATGGCTGCCATGGACTACATCTCCCAGTGCACGTGTGCACGCACACACACACACACACACACACACACACACTGACTTACCAAACCTTGGTATTTTGTGATTGACAGGCTGTTTATTGATCTCATTTTGCTTCCTGGTTTTTGTATGTTGCCTGGTTCATGTTGTTTGCCGATCACATGTTTTTTGACATTGTTTTTTGCACCAGTCTTCTTGAACTTTAATACAACTTCTTAGTGCAATTGCATCCGCTTACTGTCTGCATTCCCGACAATCACGTTATCATTAGGAAAAGTGTTGTGCTCAGGTCACATGAAGGCTAATATTGTTAGTAAAGTGCTGTGAGAATACCTCTGTGAGAAAATAAGTACTATTCCGAGTCCAAAATCAGCATCTGTAAAATGCTACTGCACAGCACACACTGAACTTTCACCATCCAGTTGTTGACTATTGAAGTAATTAGTGTGGGCAGGAAAAAAAAAACAGCATGAAAATTAACCTTAGATTTAAGTTACTTTGGAGCTTTTCCTGCAGGACAGTATCTGAACAGAGTTCTGACTTGTTGTTATAATTTATTGCTGCATACAGTGTCATTACAAAACAAATGTCTCTAATCAAAAGAAATACATCAATAAACTGTGTGGTAGCAGAAAGAGTAGATTTATTGATGATTCAGCAAACCATGAGTTGGTATAAATGAGTTGGTCTTGAGAGCGACTGATGTATTGAGAACTTAATACCCTTTTTATGCTGCTGGCCCTTCCCTGGTAGAGATTACACATTGCTACAACTTGCCACTTCTTCGTGTCTGAGGATAATGCTCATCTGAGTACTGTTGTTTCTTGCTTTAATGTTTCCTTACTTCTTGAGAATACCATTCTAATGTACTCTTCTTCTGATACAAAACGTAGATAAAGGAAATAGTAGTTTCATAAACTAATATACATTATATGTTTATCAGAAAAATATGCAGCCATGGGCATTCCATGTCTGTAGCGAAAGTTAGGATGCAGTCTGCTTATTAGAACAAGGCATTCCACTGGCGCGCCATCCAGAACATCTGCCACCTCAACCTATCCACTACTGAAAAGAGTAATGATTTCTCAAAGACAGCAGAATCAACAAACAGAAGCCTTACTACCATCACAATAAAGTTAACATACTTTCTGTCCCTACTAGCATGCATACATGAAAAATATTTCCCCCAACAGACATGATGCGGTTATCTAGCCAACATCTCAGTAGCGTTTGTGGAATAAAATTGAACGAGAGAGAGAGAGAGAGAGAGATAGAGAGATGAATGCTTTCTACTGGCTGTGTTACTTGTGTTTACCATATGAAAAGCACAAGCTTTATGCAAGGAATGGGCTGTCATAAATATGCTTTAAAAAAGTAAAATTATTTATTACATATTGATCTTATTCAAACAGCATAGTGGTAGAGGTGGCTGATGTTAAACTATGTTGGTGCAGAATGTGGTATACAGAGCATTCATGCAAATGTTTGATACGATGGTGTGCATCACAGGCTTGTGCCAGAATATTGATATTCGTTGTATAGAAGGTGCTGTAGATAAGTTATATAAGTCATATTCATTGTTTGAATTTTGTGGAAACTCCTAAGGGACTCTGATTAATTGATAGCCTTAACTCTTATATAGCTGTGTGTGTACTCACATATTTAACGTGACAATCATTTCCATGAGAAACAGTAGGGTAGTATAAAATCATTCATAAAGTGTTTCTTCAGTGCTTTATTCAGATAAACAGAGATACACTATAGTATGCTGTTGACTAATCAAAACGGGAAATTTAATTCATATATGGAATCCATCCATTATTCGTAACCACTTATCCTGTGCAGGGTCGCGGGCAAGCTGGTACCTATCCCAGCTGACTATGGGTGAGAGGTGGGATACACCCTGGACAAGTTGCCAGGTCATCACAAGGCTGACACATAGACACAGACAACCATTCACACTCATACCTATTAATTTAGAGCCACCAATTAACCTAACCTGCATGTCTTTGGACTGTGGGGGAAACCGGAGCACCCAGAGGAAACCCAAGCAGACACGGGGAGAACATGCAAACTCCACACAGAAAGGCCCCCATTGACCACTGGGCTCAAACCCAAAACCTTCTTGCTGTGAGGTGATAGTGCTAACCACTACACCACTGTGACGTCCTTATATGGAATGCACTACATTAAAAAAAAAAAAAAATCATACAACTAAATAATGCATGCAATCCTACATGCAATACAGTAGACCTAGAACCTACCGTATGGTCATTGCTGATGTTTACTTTTTGCTCCATTGCAATGCAACATAGTGGTTGAACATTATTGTAATGGACCACACTAAGTTAAACATTCAGAGTTAAACAGTGATGTAATTAGGTAAGGACATTTTCACATGTCGTACTTTTTAAATGAACCAAACTCAGTCTTCATAAAGTAGACCAAAACGTGGACCAACAGAGAAGGGACTTGGTCTTTTTGTGTTCACATTGTGAGTTCACTTAAAAGAGGACTAATTTCTCTTTCTAGTCCATTTAAGCTCTGATGGGGCCTCAGTCCTTTTTCTGTTCACAATATAGGTTCTCTGGAGCTCTCAGACCTTTATATTTTATTTTTGGAGTGTCCCATTGCAATAACGTGATCTGTCGATGGCAAGCCTAGAAGGATAAAATATAATGGCAAAAGGTGAAGCAAACCTGGAGTATTTTGTGTTCACAATGCATAGGTTAAGCCACCCACAATGTGGACCTGAAGCAAACAGAACCGACGTGGTTTCAGTTTGGTTCATTTCAGAGAAGTCTGAATTGGTTTGGAGTGTTCACGTATGTGCAAAACAAAATGCTGACTAACCTCTCTGAATTCGTTTTGATGGCTGAAAGGGATCAAGTGTGAAAACACCCTGAGTGTTTATAGGGGAATCCCAACATCCTTTATTCATTCAGCTTCAATAAGTGTTATATCCTGGTCAGGGTTATGGATCTAGAGCCTATTCCTGCATAACGCAATTCCAGCACCCTTTCAAGAGTATTAGTACTTATTAAGTAGCCAAAATGTGTCCGGAGTATTGTTTAAAAAAATAAAAACCTTGAACAAAGTAGCAATATCTATCATACGTTAATACAAATCACCCATACACTAGAACAACCCCAGTGATAAACCCTCAGTGTCAAATCAGTTAATGGTAAAATTTTAAAAGTATATATCTTGTGTGTGATGTGTGAAATAAGATTGTTAGACATACTTGTTTGTGCAGTGAAAACCGGTGACATGATCTCTCGTGTTGTTCTAGGTGTAACACATATCTCTAATGACTCATATTAATCAAGTAAGAAAAGTCTACTATTGTCCCTCATTATAATTTATTATAATACAGAGATAGCAAAGTTATTGCATTCACAGGCTGTTTCAAAAAGTCTTGACGGTCCGAGTTATGAACTTATTTCTTTTCATACTTTTTTAAGTATCAGGTGTCCAATGAACAGGGGCTACATTATTCTAAACTTTTCAGTATCTCTCTGACAAGTAAGTCTTTAGCAGTGTAACAGTGTAACTTTAACTCTGTATCACTGCATCTGAACCCTTCACCTGTTTGTTTTTCCAGTCACTTTCTAAATGAGGAAAATTATGCTGAGGTCATAATTGGTTCCACCAACACACTACCTGGTCCTGTGGATTTTCATCAAAACATAAATGGCATACATGTAATTACCATTTACGACCAGAGTCCTACAGTGTTTTTCAGTAGATCAGAACCCTGGCAACAAGAATAAAAAATGACACCTGTTTTGATTAACCTACTGCATTTAAATCCAATGAGAGTTTGGGAGAGCTGAACACAAGCTTCTGAAAATCTGCACATGTATAGACACAGACAAACTTAACCCTTTGATGCAAAACGTATGCACAGCCCTTCTAATGCACAACATGGGTCAAAAATGACCCACATTCATTTTCCAGGTTATTTCATGCTGACTGAGTTTTTCTTTGCTCTATCTTTTGAAATCAATTTATTTTATGATTGAATATTCCAAGTATTCTTTAAATATCTTGTTTTTAATTACCACAAATCATTAATTTAATTTTTTATTTCCTACTTTATGAACAAAAATACTTTTTATATTACTACACATGGGTCATCTAAGTGTGATTTAAAATTAAATGTCTTAATACTATAATAATAATTTGTTTCAAGTAATTACTTTAGCAGTGAATGGGGCCAGTTATTTATTTATTTATTAACTATGTAGTTAGCTAAGCCAACTACAATAAAATTAGCTAACTAAAGTAGATCATGTCAACAGCTCGGTAGCTAATAGTAATTACTTGTAACTTTCTGACAAGTAATCTACAACCCCAATTCCAGAAAAGTTGGGACAAAGTACAAATTGTAAATAAAAACGGAATGCAATAATTTACAAATCTCAAAATCTGATATTGTATTCACAATAGAACATAGACAACATATCAAATGTCGAAAGTGAGACATTTTGAAATTTCATGCCAAATATTGGCTCATTTGAAATTTCATGACAGCAACACATCTCAAAAAAGTTGGGACAGGGGCAATAAGAGGCTGGAAAAGTTAAAGGTACAAAAAAGGAACAGCTGGAGGACCAAATTGCAACTCATTAGGTCAATTGGCAATAGGTCATTAACATGACTGGGTATAAAAAGAGCATCTTGGAGTGGCAGCGGCTCTCAGAAGTAAAGATGGGAAGAGGATCACCAATCCCTCTAATTCTGCGCCGACAAATAGTGGAGCAATATCAGAAAGGAGTTCGACAGTGTAAAATTGCAAAGAGTTTGAACATATCATCATCTACAGTGCATAATATCATCAAAAGATTCAGAGAATCTGGAAGAATCTCTGTGCGTAAGGGTCAAGGCCGGAAAACCATACTGGGTGCCCGTGATCTTTGGGCCCTTAGACGGCACTGCATCACATACAGGCATGCTTCTGTATTGGAAATCACAAAATGGGCTCAGGAATATTTCCAGAGAACATTATCTGTGAACACAATTCACTGTGCCATCCGCCGTTGCCAGCTAAAACTCTATAGTTCAAAGAAGAAGCCGTATCTAAACATGATCCAGAAGCGCAGACGTCTTCTCTGGGCCAAGGCTCATTTAAAATGGACTGTGGCAAAGTGGAAAACTGTTCTGTGGTCAGACGAATCAAAATTTGAAGTTCTTTATGGAAATCAGGGACGCCGTGTCATTCGGACTAAAGAGGAGAAGGACGACCCAAGTTGTTATCAGCGCTCAGTTCAGAAGCCTGCATCTCTGATGGTATGGGGTTGCATTAGTGCGTGTGGCATGAGCAGCTTACACATCTGGAAAGACACCATCAATGCTGAAAGGTATATCCAGGTTCTAGAGCAACATGTGCTCCCATCCAGACGACGTCTCTTTCAGGGAAGACCTTGCATTTTTCAACATGACAATGCCAAACCACATACTGCATCAATTACAGCATCATGGCTGCGTAGAAGAAGGGTCCGGGTACTGAACTGGCCAGCCTGCAGTCCAGATCTTTCACCCATAGAAAACATTTGGCGCATCATAAAACGGAAGATACGACAAAAAAGACCTAAGACAGTTGAGCAACTAGAATCCTACATTAGACAAGAATGGGTTAACATTCCTATCCCTAAACTTGAGCAACTTGTCTCCTCAGTCCCCAGACGTTTACAGACTGTTGTAAAGAGAAAAGGGGATGTCTCACAGTGGGAAACATGGCCTTGTCCCAACTTTTTTGAGATGTGTCGTTGTCATTAAATTTAAAATCACCTAATTTTTCTCTTTAAATGATAAATTTTCTCAGTTTAAACATTTGATATGTCATCTATGTTCTATTCTGAATAAAATATGGAATTTTGAAACTTCCACATCATTGCATTCTGTTTTTATTTACAATTTCTACTTTGTCCCAACTTTTTTGGAATCGGGGTTGTACTCACTCTCAAGGTAACCTAAACATAATCAATTTTTTTCTAAGGTAATGTTAGAACAATTGAAAAACATTACTTACATGTATTAGATGGGCAAAGGGCGCTGTGCTGAGCTGTGAAATGTCTGACACAAGCACAATTCACAGTTCCCACCAAACGCTGGAGTAAATGCATGCGGGTCGTTTCTGACCCATGTGTGTAAACTCGATGTAGAATTACAAAAGCTGTGCTTGTTCATAACTTAAGAAAGGAAAAATAAAAATGATGATTTGTGCTAAACAAAAACAAGATATTTACTGCATATTTGGAAAAGTAAATGACAAAATGAATTTATTTCAAAAGTATATCATAGAAACACTCAGCCATACATGAAATAACCTGGAAAATGAATGCAGGTCGTTTTTGACCCATGTTGTGCATTAGAAGGGTAGTGATACAAAAAGGGTTTTTATTCAAAAAGTAAGAAAGGAAAAAAATAAAATAAGGATGTATGATGATCAAAAAAAGTTAATTGAGGAATACCTTGAATACTGAATGATGGAATTAATTTATTGCAAAGATATAGAAGATAAAAACTCAGCCGGGTCACTTTTGACCCATGTTTTGCATCAAAGGGTTAATATACCTTTATTGAAGTATGGAGGACAAAATTAGCAAGTATGTATAAATTATATAATAGTATTTGTACTATTTCAGCTTTATTCTAATGTTATTTTTATTTTCATGACAGTGGATCTAAGGCAAAGGTAAAAAGAGGTTAGACTATGAAATGTGGAGATACATGAGACCCATAAGCTGCTACCTTTTTCATGGATCCCTGAAAATCTCCCTACTTCTACACAAAAACAGTTAAGAGGCTAGCTTCAAATTTAGCTAAAAGGTTATTTAATTGGATCTGGGAAGGAGCATCTCAGAGATTAAACCTGGGGTTTAGAATAATACAATGGCCTGAATTCGTCATGTGTATTATTTATGGAAATACAGAACTTTCTCAGAACGTGTGGTGATTTTATATCCTAAATGTAACCATGTACACATCCCTTGATGTCATCACATAAGCAATAATTTGGTTTATGATGATTGTATTTTGATTCATATGTAATCACACACACTGATTTCCTCTTATGCTGGTTATATTAATTCAAAGCCAAGTATCTTGATTTTCAGTAAAGAGTAAATGAAGTTGATTCGATTAAAAGTAATAATAAATTGATTTACGAATGATCATAATTACAGTAAACTACAGTAAAGATATCTCATCTCATCTCCTCTAGCCGCTTTATCCTGTTCTACAGGGTCACAGGCGAGCTGGAGCCTATCCCAGCTGACTACGGGTGAAAGGCGGGGTACACCCTGGACAAGTCGCCAGGTCATCACAGGGCTGACACATAGACAAAGACAACCATTCACACTCACATTCACACCTACGGTCAATTTAGAGTCACCAGTTAACCTAACCTGCATGTCTTTGGACTGTGGGGGAAACCGGAGCACCCGGAGGAAACCCACGCGGACACGGGGAGAACATGCAAACTCCACACAGAAAGGCCTTCGCCGGCCACGGGGCTCGAACCCGGACCTTCTTGCTGTGAGGCGACAGCGCTAACCACTACACCACCGTGCCGCCCAGTAAAGATATCAAGATTGTTTATACTGAAAGGTTGTTTTCTGTTAAATTACAAGCCTATTCAAAAGTGTATATGTAGCAGTTTGTTATGAATGAGTGGCGCACAGAGGACGGCAGGACAGAGATCAGGTTGATACACGTAATTTATTGTCACACTTTTCAGTCTAACAACTGTTTTACAGTTTACAGACACCCACACACTCGGCATCTGGTTCCGGGAAGAGCCCCTCTGCTCTCGCTCTCCCTCCTTAAATAGGGCGCGGCCACTGGGAAGACACACACAAACACAGGTTAATTGCAGTCAGGTGTAGCGATTCTGCCACTTACCTTCCCTGACTCCGCCTTCCTGTCACAGACCGGCGCTTGACCACGCCCCCGCTGCCACAGTATAATTCTAACTCCAGCACCTGCAGTGTTATCATATGTTGTAATGAGTTAACCAAGACCAGGTTGAATTCTGGAGTGTTTTGCATTCTAATATAATACATTTTATCAAGTTATTCTGAATTGGGTATTGTTACAAGCTGCAATGTGCATTTTCTTTTCTTTTTTTAATTCTATGGTGTGGTAGACTGGTCAACGCCACGAGTGTTGTCCTCATTTGCATCTGCAGCTTGTATCAATCTTTAACCTGATTTGACTCCAGTCATTTTGAACCATGTATTGTACGCTTTGAACACTGTGTTGTTCATGACGTATCACTTCTTATCATATGTTTGATTCTTCCTGAATTGACCATACTGGAAAATTTGGCTCGGTTGACACAAAATATGAGAAGCATAAGATGTACTGCCCAAAAGAAAATGCTGAAGTGGTATGACATGATATGTTAACCAATAAGATTATTTGTATACACTGTTTTTTTTTGAAGCTGTAGAAAATGAGAACTTTGTGATTTTGAGTTGATTCACTCTGCAGACCGAACACAGCTTTTATTAAGTGATTTAATAAAAGTCTAAACTTTTCTACACTGAAAAAAGTAACCTATAGAATTTACCCAATAAATCTGAGGTAACAATTTGCATTGACTTGTTTGGGGTAGATTTCATTCCATATACTGAGTATAAAATAACTGAAATAAAAAGCTATGAAATACTTAAATAAATTGGGTAAAATTTACCTCACATTTATGTATCTGTTCAACAGCTACTTTCTCACTGAAATTGGGTAAAATTATCTCTTGTTTGCTAGTAGGTAATCCCTGATAATTACTAATCAAAGGTAATTAATATCACTTAGTAACCATTACTTATTCGGAGAAGGTAAGATGTACCCCCCCCCCCCAAAAAAAAAGACTTTCAGATGGTTCATTATCTCAATGTTTTTAATCCATAAAATCATCAAAAAAACAAACAAACACAGAATAAAGTGCAGTACAACAGCTTCACACAACATTTCAAGTAATGAACCTGTTTTATAACTCACTAACTAACAGCCGGAGAGAGGAAGATGGCGGTCCGAGAGTTCCCTGTCCCGCTCACTCAAACGCGCACTCTGACGCATACGCAATTTGGAGCACAGGACTCACGGCTTTGGGGTATATTTTACCATATTTTTCCATGTAACGGTTGTTACTGTTAACGAATAGGTAGCATATGTATAATTTACCCATTACTTTATAATTCCTTGGCTGACTGCAATAATCGAGTAAATTTTATATGGTTTGCATAGATTATATTTACCACTCTCCAAAATCACTTCTTACAGTGACAACCTCTTGGACTTTGAATCATTTTTGCCTGGAGAGTTTGAGAGTTTCCATGACAAACTCAGGGTATTTGCACCAGCTGCATAGATAAAGTGGAGAACCTATGTGGTGGAAGCAGAGTTATTATAGTCTTGAAATTTTCATTAGTTTTTATTTTTATTCCTTCTTTCAGTCTGTTTTTTAATTTAACTTTAGTTTTAGTCAGTTCTACAAATGCATAAGTAGTTTTATTTTTATTTTTATTTTGAGAAGTTGATTAGTTTTAGTTTAGTTTTTATCTATTTTTACTGTTAATTTTAGTTTTTCAAGTATTGCTCAGCCATAGGTATGCCATAATAACTAGATAGGACACAAGCTGTTTACTTCTGGTTTACTTTCAATTCGACATAATTGGTTTGCTGAATCTTGTCATATATCCCATTTTGTGTATTGTGTTGTCAAATGTTTCAATGGAAATAGGTGTCTTAACACTGAAATAATGCTTAGCAATAATGCAATTATGTGATGAAGTTTTGTGATCACTCTGAACATGTCAAACAGGAATGTCAATATTCAGCAAGCTTTTTTTTTTTTTTAAATGTTTTAGCCAACATGAAAAAAATCAACATTTTCTCAACTAAATGAAACTGATATTATGACAGGTCAAAATATCATGTGTTTTATTAGAGGTTTTTCTGATAGAGAATTCTCCTTTGTTCTTTACAAGTAGAAGCTTTATTTATATTTTCAGATGTTGCTAAGTATTGCTTAATTTAAAATTACTATAAAGCAATGATGCTTGCTTTTCATATTTGCAAGTTGTTTCAGTTGTCATACCTGTAATGACATTGAAACTTATCATTGTAGATGAGAAAATTTAAATATGTTTTTGAGCTAAATGAAAACAGGGGAATCAGCTTGCTTAACATGCTGTTCATTCATGGGTAAATCCCTCTGGTAAAGTTAGTTTGCAGTTCGCCATTTGGAATTCTACAAGCTATAAAACCGCAAAATTAAATCCATACTTAAAAACAGGAAAAAATATGATACAACTGTGACTCTGCTAGGGTGGCACGGTGGTGTAGTGGTGCCTCGCAGCAAGAAGGTTCTAGGTTTGAGCCCAGTGGCCAATGGGGGCCTTTCGGTGTGGAGTTTGCGTGTTCTCCCTGTGTTTGTGTGGGTTTCCTCCGGGTGCTCCTGTTTCCCCCACAGTCCAAAGACATGCAGGTTAGGTTAATTGGTGGCTCTAAATTGGCCATAGGTGTGAATGTGAGTGTGAATGGTTGTTTGTGTCACCCCTGCAATGATTTGGTGACTTGTCTAGGGTGTACCCCGCCTCTCACCTGGGATAGGCTCCAGCTTGCCTGCAACCTTGTACAGGATAAGCGGTTATGAATAATGGATGGCTGGATGGATGTGACTCTGCTAGAGGAGGCCAGATGTGGGGGACTGGTAAAGGGATTATTTGTCAGTCAAGCAACTAAGAAGCCAAGTATAACTCTGATGGAGTGGGACAGATCCACAACTCAGATAGCCTGATAAACATATGGAGAAAAGATTCTTTCATCTCATTTTGGCCTTTGCACAAAACACTACATTTGGTGGAAAACCCAACATTGCTCATCATCCTGCACACCATCCCCACAGTAAAATATGGTGGTACTAGCGTCATGTTGTAGGACTGCTTTCCATCGGTATGGTCTTGCTGGTAAAGCCAGACAACTCATAGCTGACTGCTTTACCAGAATACCTCACAAGCCCTTATTATGCAAAGAGAGCACGAAAAGTCTAGCACCAAATCATACACTACCGTTCAAAAGTTTGGGGTCCCCCAGACAATTTTGTGTTTTCCATGAAAAGTCACACTTTTATTTACCACCATAAGTTGTAAAATGATAGAAAATATAGTCAAGACATTTTTCTGGCCATTTTGAGCATTTAATTGACCCCACAAATGTGATGCTCCAGAAACTTAATCTGCTCAAAGGAAGGTCAGTTTTATAGCTTCTCTAAAGAGCTCAACTGTTTTCAGCTGTGCTAACATGATTGTACAAGGGTTTTCTAATCATCCATTAGCCTTCTGAGGCAATGAGCAAACACATTGTACCATTAGAACACTGGAGTGAGAGTTGCTGGAAATGGGCCTCTATACACCTATGGAGATATTGCACCAAAAACCAGACATTTAGTAGAATTTAGCTAGAATAGTCATTTACCACATTAGCAATGTATAGAGTGTATTTCTGATTAGTTTAAAGTGATCTTCATTGAAAAGAACAGTGCTTTTCTTTCAAAAATAAGGAAATTTCAAAGTGACCCCAAATTTTTGAACGGTAGTGTATATGTTTTGTTCTCTACTGAACCATGAACAGAGAGCAGACAAATGATCAAGAGAGAGCAGGGTGAGCAAGATGAATAACACTAACTTCTGCAACTCTCTCACTCTTACTCAAATTCATTGCCTGGGAAGGATCCACAAATTGCAAAAATGAAACTCAATTAGTCTCCCCTCTAACTTTCCTCATCACCATCATTCCTGATCTCGCTCTCTCCAGTCTTACTCAGTTTATCAGGTTGCACAGCCTGCAGCTCACGGGCCACTTTAAAACTTAATCTAGCCTTTGCCATTCCTCTATCATCCTTTACTAATAACTGTGCTGTCCTAGACAATGTGCCTGCTCCCCCAAGGCACAGACAGATAAAATCCTTAGCCTTCAGGGAGACAGCCATGGCTGAGATGGAATAGAATACTCTCTCTTTGTCAGGTCACTGAAGAATGACAAGCTGAATGTAGAGCAAAGAGCCCAAGTGGGACCACAGGTAGTGATCAGATAGATCAGAATAAGTTTATCATGGATTGATGTGTTTTCAGTAATAATACATGATGCATTCTGTGTGTTGTTTTTATATACATATTCACTTTTGGGTTCAGCAAAATTGTATGCTCATTGTTTGATATGACTCTATGTATAAAGCTCACAAATAATTGCTCTAAACATGATGTTATGAGAGATTGGTATGAATTTGAATGAGTAAAGATCATGTGGTTAGATTTAATTTGGTTTCATATAAACAAGCTAGGGGCGGCACGGTGGTGTAGTGGTTAGCGCTGTCGCCTCACAGCAAGAAGGTCCGGGTTCGAGCCCCGTGGCCGGCGAGGGCCTTTCTGTGCGGAGTTTGCATGTTCTCCCCATGTCCGCGTGGGTTTCCTCCGGGTGCTCCGGTTTCCCCCAAAGACATGCAGGTTAGGTTAACTGGTGACTCTAAATTGACCGTAGGTGTGAATGGTTGTCTGTGTCTATGTGTCAGCCCTGTGATGACCTGGCGACTTGTCCAGGGTGTACCCCGCCTTTTGCCCGTAGTCAGCTGGGATAGGCTCCAGCTTGCCTGCGACCCTGTAGAAGGATAAAGCGGCTAGAGATAATGAGATGAGATGAGATAAACAAGCTTGTAAGAACAGGTATGAATGCTAAACCTATTCCCAACCCTAACCTTAAAGTGCATGTCACGGGTAAATTCAGGAGCAAGATCAATGTAATTCTCCTATTTTATATTAAACTTTGGTCAAATATCTCTCTCATTTTGCATTTTGTGCAATTTTTTTACCTTGCGCAATACCAGAAAAATTCAGTTGAAATCAAGCCATTTGAGGCGAATTGGTCCGCCTCTGAAAAACTTGGCATTTGGATTTCCCGTTAAGATTGATTTTCGTGATGTCGCGTGCGGGACGCCTCCTTCTGAGTCCTACATCAGCGCTGGTTTGCTTATGAGAAAACAACCGGGTGGTTTTCTGCAAATTTCTTCAACGTTATCACGTAATTATTAAAATGGTTAACAGATGTATCGTAGGAGGGTGTAGCAACACCAATCATGATGGGATTAGTACTCATCGTTTTCCAAAAGACCAGACAATGAGAAAGAAATGGAAGCGCTTCGTGCAAGGCTCCCGGAAGCTGAGGACCAAAGCAGAGCCAAGAAAAAGACCAAGAAAATCGGCGATTCATAAGTTGACTGTTGCCAGGGTAAGAAATAGGAGAGACTATACTCTAAATTAGGTGTTCCTGTGTTTGTGTGGTACACGGATAATGTTATTTATTGACACACACAAAAGTAAACAACACAAAAGCGCTGGGCGATAATACACTTATATTAGATTATATTAGATAGAACTTTATTGATCCTTTTGGGAGGGTTCCCTCAGGGAAATTAAAAAGATACAGTCCACAGCCTGGTAAAAAGCAGCCAAAGTAGCATGTTTAAAGTCACCAGAAATGACCATAAATGCTTCAGGGTGCTGTGTTTGCAGCCTTGCTGTGACAGAGTGAATCCCCTCACATGCAGCGGCTGTGTCTGCCCTCGGAGGGATGTGAACACAGATGGTGATGCTAGCAGCTCCATGTCCAGGCAACATAAGACTGTCTTTATGGAGAAATGTCCCGGGTTACACCAGCAGTTGTTTACGTAAATGATGAGTCCCCCACCTTAGCCTTTCCCGCATGCTTTAGTGTCTCTGTCAGCTCTCACAGCAGTGAATCCCCGCAGGTCCACGTTAGCATCCGGTGCAAGGTGTGTTAGCCATGTCTCCGTAAAAATAAACAAGCTGCTCTCCCGGTAAATCCCCTGATTGTTCAGTGCGGATATCTCATCGACCTTATTCGGCAGTGAGTTCACATTCCCCATGATAATGGAGGGAATGGATGGTTTGTAGTGCCGCTGGTTGTCTGCTAGCCTAGCCTTTAGCTTAGCCCTAGCTTTGCAGCCCCTGGGTTTCCTCCTCAGGTCCGCCAGGATGGGGTGTTGTATCCCGGCTCGTCCCATTGTTTTCAGGGCCAGCAGCTCCTCTCTCAAATAAGCGAGAAAACTGGCTCCTGGTTGCGTGTTAAAGTTAAAAATATCCATGGGATATGAAGAAAAACAATCTTCGTAAGAAGAGCAGAAAAGTAAAAAGGTGGAAAAAAGAGGGTTAAAGAGCTAAAAACTACAGAGCTACTGGAGAGGCAGCCGTCTCACACAGTGCCCAAGATCACACTTTCTTTACATTTTACAGTACTTCACATGTATCAAGGGATATGCATGTCAGGGCTTGAGAATTTGGGACCTGTCAAACACATTAAATGTATATACAACCCTGCTTAGCCGATTCCATGTGTGTAGCTTATGAAATCTTTCTCCTACAGTAGCCAGTACTCTTCTAAATGAAGAAATAGTAGAGTAGAGTAGAGTAGAGTAGAGTAGAGTAACTTTATTGATCCCTAGAGGGAAATTAAAGTGTCAAGTAGCTTATACAAAAATAAAAAAAAAAACAAAATAAAATAAAAAAATATATATATATATATAAATACATAAAAGTAATTAGAAAAAATATGATTTATGTAACAATAAATAGATGAGCATTGATACATGAATCCACGGGTTTAGAAGCTGAAGGTGACAATTCCATATTTCAATGCAAAATCGCTAGCTACTAAACTTGGTCTACAGAGGCTGTGCACTGAAACCATGCAACCTCTCGTAGCCTGCTGGCGGTTCTGCAGGTAACGTCACGAATCTGGCTCCAGACTCCCTTGGGATATTTCCAGATGCGTTTTTTTATTTTATTTTTTTCTGCTGTAGACAGAAGGAGCTGCAAAGATCCACAGTGGAGATGGGAGTATCTGTCCACAGGACCCCTTTAAGCCATACATTCCACAGAGTGGGGCTTTATGGAAGAGTGGCCAGGAAAAAAGTCATTGCTTAAAAAATCATGTTTGGAGTTTGCCCAACAGCATGTGGCAGACTTCCCAAACACATGGAAGAAGATTCTCTGGTCAAATGAGAAAGAAATTGAACTTTTTAGCCATCATGGGAAATGTCATGTGTGGCACAAACCCAACACCCTCAGAACACCATCCCTACAATGAAGCATGGTGGTGGTAGCATCATGCTGTGGGGATGTTTTTTAACTGCAGGGAAAGGAAAGCTGATCAGGACTGAAGGAACGATGGATGGCACTAAATACAGGGCAATTCTGGAGGAAAACCCATTTGAGTCAGCCAGAGGTTTGAGACTGGGACAAAGGTTCACATTTCAGCAGAACAATGACCCTAAACATACTGCTAAAGCTACACTGGAGTGGTTTAAAAGGAAACATTTAAATGTCTTGGAATGGCCTAATCAAAGCCCAGACCTCAATCTAACTGAGAATCTGAGGCATAACTTGAAGATTGCTGTACACCAATGCAACCCATCTAACTTGCTGGTGCAGAATGAAATTATTTTATTATGTAACTATAATCCGGGGCAGCATGGTGGTGTAGTGGTTAGCGCTGTCGCCTCACAGCAAGAAGGTCCGGGTTCAAGCCCTGTGGCCAACGAGGGCCTTTCTGTGCAGAGTTTGCATGTTCTCCCCGTGTCCGTGTGGGTTTCCTCCGGGTGCTCCGGTTTCCCCCACGGTCCAAAGACATGCAGGTTAGGTTAACTGGTGACTCTAAATTGACCGTAGGTGTGAATGTGAGTGTGAATGGTTGTCTGTGTCTATGTGTCAGCCCTGTGATGACCTTGCGACTTGTCCAGGGTGTACCCTGCCTTTCGCCTGTAGTCAGCTGGGATAGGCTCCAACTTGCCTGCGACCCTGTAGAACAGGATAAAGCGGCTAGGGATAATGAGATGAGATGAACTATAATCCGATGCCTTTGATGTATATTGAAGATCTGATATTTCGACCACATCTCCAGTGAAGAAGTGCTATAGAGAAACAACGCATGTAGCCTACTTGACAATCACCAAAAAACAACTATGTTTGGCTGGCCACATCCTCCAGATGGAGGGCCACTGAATCGCAATGTGGCCATGAGATGGAGACTGCCTGGGAGAAAAACGTTGTCCAGGATGCCTTTGTCAGACATGGAGATGCACCTTCATTGAAGATTTGAACACTTTGGATGTTGCATGGGATGAAGCCAATGATGTCACAAGTGACCTGAAATGATGGCGTGATTTTACCGCCCAATATGATACTACTTAGCATGGGAGTCTAAGTAATCTAAGTCCAAGTAATTTTAATTCTATCAAAACAAGACAACTTTGTCAGAACACAATGTCATACCATTGTAGATGCACTACTGGTAACACTTTAAAGGTTCATTAATAAACTATTTAGAAGCATACCTTATGTAGTTTGTTATTAAATAAATATAATCTGTAAAATTATAATTATATAAAATTATATTTATGACATTTAGCAGATGCCCTCATCCAAAAAGCGACTTATAACTTGCATCCTCATGACAGGTCAGGGACTAAAAGTTGCATGAATTGGGGAGGTTAGTACAGTATGGTAAGAATACACAAGAAAATAATTTTTTTAATGATATACTGGATATCATGGCATGGTGGTGCAGTATATCATATACTGTACCATATCATATACTGTATATCATGGCATGGTGGTGCAGTGATTAGCACTGTCACCTCACAGCAAGAAGGCTCCAGGTTCAAACCTGCTGGTCGACTGTGGCCTTTCTGTGTGGAGTTTGCTTATTCTCTCCATTGCACATTCTTCCTCAGGCTTCCTCCCATAGTCCACAGACATGCGGATTACTGTAGATCAACTGGCTACTTTAAATTGCCCATAGCTGGGAATGTGAGTGTGAATGGCTGTCTGTCTCTCTGCGTTAGCCCTACAATAGACTGGCAACCTGTCCAGGGTGTAACCTGTCTCTTGCCTGAAGTCTACTGGAGGCCATCCAAAAATGCAATAGAATCTGTACTGCATGACCCAATTTGGAATTTTTTATATCAACGAGACGATATTGTGGCACATAGTATACTGACAATGGCACACCAGGACATACATATATTTGCACACTCATCAGAGTAACCAATGCAGTCTGGAAAAAAGATCCTTCTATATAAACATTGTATGTTTTTTTTTTTATTGAATGTAGCTATATGGGGCAGCTGTGGCCTAAAGGTTAGCAAAGCAGCTTTATAACCAAAAGGTCGCTGGTTTGATTCCCTGCACAGCTGCCCACTGTTCTGGGTATGTATGTGTGTGTGTGTTCACTACTTCAAATGAGTTAAATGTAGAGAAAACATTTCACTGTGCTCTCATGTACATGTGGCAAATAAAGCCTTAAAATTCCAACATTTTTCTCAGGGTCATGTAAAAGTGAAGGCATTAAACTCTTTATAACTTTATTGGATGGCGATTTTAAATTGGCTCATAAAGCAGAGACAAAGATATTAATTTCCAATGACCAATTATATATACCCCATAATTATTAAGCCAGTATCTCACTGGGCTGCAACAGCTTGCGACAACTTGCGAACGTCATTCGCAAGAGAGTTTCAAAAGTGTCTTGAAATATTCGCGGGGCTTCTCAATTTCCTCGCATGAGTTGCAAAGTGTTGCTCCTTTGTCGCTGAAATTTTGAACATGTTCAAAAATTTCGTGCAACAAAATTTCTCTCAAAATAGCCGCAAATGTGTCGCTGGTGTCACTAAGCCATCACGAACCCTTCTCAAGTCGGTTTCCATGAGACAGGAAGTGCGAGTGTATCTCACTGGGCTGCGACAGCCTGCTACTAGTTGGGGACACAACAACTGCAATAAAATATGCGAATATCAATTCAGCGTGATTCCAAGTGAAAATTGTCGCTAATTTGCATATTTTATCGCAATTGTTGTGTCTCCATCTAGTCGCAGACTGTCGCAGCCCAGTGAGATACTACCCTTAGTCTTTATCATTACACCACCCAATCTGTTCCAATACCTTTGTTCAACTAAAAATTGGGTGGTCTGCATCCAAATGTGCCTTGTTCTAATTTGTTTAACACATCTGTATGTAAATATCAGGAAATGAAAGCTGAAATGAAAATTATCTGTCATCTCATATTCATCTTTTGTTCTCAAACCCAAGTGACTTCTATGTATAGTAAAACAAAAGAATTGGCGTTGCTGTTCCAATACTTTTGGAAAGGACTGTGCCTCATTATGTTATTTTGTATCAGTGAATGTATACAGGAAAGAGCTTGTTTTTTGGTTGACTTTAACAATACATTTTTAGAAATAAATGTTAATAATCAAACAAAACTTTATACTTATTAAATTTACGTACAATATTTATACAAGCATAAAATAGCAAGATAGCATGCTTCATTGGGTTTCTACTGGAGCTGTGTTGGGGTACTTCAGGGGGTTTTCATGAAGACTGGGCTATCCACCAAGAAGTTTGCATTAAAAGAACCAACAGTGCAAAGTTGAGACATTTGATAATTTAATTTACTAAAATATTAAATTTCACCAAGAGTGATGAATTATATATATATATATATATATATATATATATATATATATATATATATATATATATATATACACACACACTCTGATAAACATTTCACTTCTGCATTTTATTTGAAATTTTACAGGGAAGATGGGCTTCCCCTGTAGTCTTAAAGCAATCACCTGTGTACAGAAATGCACCTGTCAAATGAGACATTAGATCAGTCTTCACCACTCTACAGTGAGCATTTCCATTTAAAACACTTCAACTAACATTTAAAATGTCATATTTTGAACATTTTAAGAACTTTCCGGCTCCCAAGAATATCCTGGATTGCACTGAGCTCAAATCTCAAACACCATCTTACCTCATCTTTCAAAGTGATATGTACTCAAGATACAAATCCCAATGCATCATGAAAAATGGAACATATATAACAGCAATTAAAATTTCTTCATGCACTCAAGATTTGTTGAATTATTCACTGTGGAAATGACAATCACTGTTAACAAAGGTTTCCTCATGAGTCTTTTTGCATGCAAAGTGCGTTACCACTAAGCCTGATCATGAAACACAGGAAGTGTGCACAAAAATATGATGTCTGAAGACTGGGAGCAAACTAGCATTTTCTTGAATTCTGGCCAACTACAGGGGCAGCAACAGAACCTGTTCACCCATTTTAATGATTTCAATAAAGATCGCCTCACAGCAAGAAGGTTCCGGGTTCGAACCCAGCGGCCGACGAGGGCCTTTCTGTGCGGAGTTTGCATGTTCTCCCCGTGTCTGCGTGGGTTTCCTCCGGGTGTTCCAGTTTCCCCCACAATCCAAAGACATGCAGTTAGGTTGATGTGGGGCGGCCTTGGGCTGAGGTGCCCTTGAGCAAGATACCGAACCCCTGACTGCTCCCCGGGCGCTCTGGGCTGCCCACTGCTCTGTGTGTGTGTGTGTGTGTGTGTGTGTGTTCACTGCTTCAGATGGGTTAAATGCAGAGGATGAATTTCACTGTGCTTGAAGTGTGCATGTGACGAATAAAGGTTTCTTAAAAAAAAATAAGTGACAGCTTCTCCATCTTAAGCTCAGGGTGTACCGGCAAATCATAAGCAAATCAGGGCAGCATAGTGGTTCAGTGGTTATCACTGTTACATCACAGTGAGAAGGCTCTGGGTTCAAACCTCATGGCTGGTAGGGACCTTTCTGTGTGGAATTTGCATGTTCTCCCTGTGTCTGTATGGGTTTCCTCCAGGTGCTCTAGTTTCCCCCACTGTCCAAAGACATGCAGGTTAACTGGCTACTCTAAATACAGCCATAGGTGTGAATGGTTGGGTGGGAACTGCTCTATGTCCTTGATGTCCACCCTGGGTAGCTGTCCTGAGCTAGCTAACAAATCTGCAGTAAACAGTCAACTATGGCTGACATATGAGAAGAAGTAGATAAGCAAATCATCATGAAACATAAAGATTTAATATCCTAATTTTCAATATTCCACAATAACAGTTTGTAGTGTATTTGAGTTTTGTGCAGCAACATAGTGGACACTCAGCTGTCTATCATTTCATTTCTAATATATATATTACAAAATGAAAGCAGGTTGGCACGGTGGTGTAGTGGTTTGCGCTGTCACCTCACAGCAAGAAGGTCCGGGTTCGAGCCCCGTGGCCAGCAAGGGCCTTTCTGTGTGGAGTTTGCATGTTCTCCCCGTGGGTTTCCTCCGGGTGCTCTGGTTTCCCCCACAGTCCAAAGACATGCAGGTTAGGTTAACTGGCGACTCTAAATTGACCGTAGGTGTGAGTGTGAATGGTTGTCTGTGTCTATGTGTCAGCCCTGTGATGACCTGGTGACTTGTCCAGGGTGTACCCTGCCTCTTGCCCGTAGTCAGCTGGGATAGGCTCCAGCTCGCCTGCGACCCTGTAGAACAGGATAAAGTGGCTAGAGATAATGAGAATGACAAAACGAAAGCAACTGAATTTCATTCGATCTACTCACTTCCATAATATGTGATTTCATGTGCAACATATTTGCAAATATAGTGTGCCTTCACCATCTCATCTCTCATTATCTCTAGCCACTTTATCCTTCTACAGGGTCGCAGGCAAGCTGGAGCCTATCCCAGCTGACTACAGGCGAAAGGCAGGGTACACCCTGGACAAGTCGCCAGGTCATCACAGGGCTGACACATAGACACAGACAACCATTCACACTCACATTCACACCTACGGTCAATTTAGAGTCACCAGTTAACCTAACCTGCATGTCTTTGGACTGTGGGGGAAACCGGAGCACCCGGAGGAAACCCACGCGGACACGGGGAGAACATGCAAACTCCACACAGAAAGGCCCTCGCCGGCCCCGGGGCTCGAACCCAGGACCTTCTTGCTGTGAGGCGACAGCGCTAACCACTACACCACTGTGCCGCCCCTGCCTTCACCATATTTAAAAAAAAATTTCATTATATTTTTCATCGCTTTTAATCTAGCAAAGTTGTCTACTGCTGTGGTCTAAAGTGAAAAGGAGTGAATGCTGAAACATCTGCATAAATCAGTCAAAATGAAGCCCAAGTATCATGCACATCAAAATAAATTCTGTAGTAACAGGAATGCAATGTTGCAATTTACAAATGCAACATTATCCAGAATGTGGACCCAAACGTTTAAGAAATTATTATAGAAGAAGACAACAGCATGACCTATAACAACATGCAAATCACTTATATCCATAAAAGGTTACAAATTGCAAACAATGACTATATTGATGTGACTGTAAATGACAATAGCAAGATGAATGCTGAACTGAACAGACACAACAGAAGAACTATTCACATACTCGCTACTCACCTGACCTGGACAGGACACATTTATTTTCTGCACAAAAATAGCTCTGAAAAACAAATGAAAACAAAAACAATGTGGCATTATTTACATGGCAGAGTATTACCAGAGAAGATCAACATCTGGTGCACTGAATAAAATACTGGACTGAGATTTACTCAAGAAAGTGTGGTACAATTTCCACACATAAAGTCTTAGCTTCAGACTGAGGCACTGTAATATCTCTAATTATTAACTCAATTAAATTAGGTTTTAGTCATACGATATGCACTTCATCATGCTACCATGTCAAATGTAGAATCAAGTCAGCTACTGTACATAGTTTATAGTGTTCCTTTGTTTTATGTAAATTTTACTTACTTGTCTCATCCAAGAGAGCTTAACCACTGTAAAACCAAAATGCAGACATGCAAACCCCTGACTCAGAAACGCAAAGAGGATTTACCAAGAAATCTTTACAGATATTTCATACTACATTAACCTCAGGCCTTAAATCCAACACAAAATAAGAAAGACTGAAAACAACCCATCCAAAATATTTCAAAATTAAATCATTTAAAAGTTCTGCTATGCAAATCGAGTAAAAAAAAAAAAAAAGACCATGCTCTGTCTTTAATATGCAATCTGTTCAAGTAAACATTATATGGGTAGTTCTTCGGTAACAGAATTACATTCACAGCAAAATGTGGTAACTTTTTTAGTTGCAGTACTCAAGATAATGGTATTAAATAAAAAATTTCACACTGGATGGGGCATCTTTTGACCCTAAAAAAGCATAGAAAAATTGGCTATGTTTAACTCTGAACACAAACTCTTATGAGGAAAGAAAATTCAGTAATGGAATTACGCCAGGAAAAAATGAACTTTCATTTCTTAAAATTCAAACTAAGATTTCTCTGAAGCGACGTTGCTATAATTGGGGTGATGATTTTTAAATATGGTTAATTTGGCCTCTCTGCTGAAGAATTGCCCATATTATCATATTATGTTGTTGTGTTCTGCTGCTTTTGGTCCCAAAAATAGTTGAATATACTATATTACAGGCTTGTAATTCCTATATGCAATTAAAACTCATCTCATCTCATTATCTCTAGCCGCTTTATCCTTCTACAGGGTCGCAGGCAAGCTGGAGCCTATCCCAGCTGACTACGGGCGAAAGACGGGGTACACCCTGGACAAGTCGCCAGGTCATCACAGGGCTGACACATAGACACAGACAACCATTCACACTCACATTCACACCTACGGTCAATTTAGAGTCACCAGTTAACCTAACCTGCATGTCTTTGGACTGTGGGGGAAACCGGAGCACCCGGAGGAAACCCACGCGGACACGGGGAGAACATGCAAACTCCACACAGAAAGGCCCTCGCCGGCCCCGGGGCTCGAACCCAGGACCTTCTTGCTGTGAGGCAACAGCGCTAACCACTACACCACCATGCCGCCGCAATTAAAACTATTATTGAATATTAACAAAACGTGGAATTTATTACTATTCCTCAATGTGGAAGCAAATATAAAAATAAACCACTTTAGGTAATCTCTGGAAAATTGAATATAATAACTAGGCATGCACAGGCATCCCTGGTGTAAGGTTCTTGATATATCAATTTGCTGAGGTATCACTAGCAGAGAAACAGATTTATACTATTTTACTTCATAGTCTGATGAATGGTTATATTTATCAGGCTATATGAATACAGTATCAGGGATAATGAAGAGGAATGCATGTATGAATATGAGAGTAATAAAAGTGCTTTTACAACCCCAATTCGCAAAACGTTGGGACACTGTGTAAAACATAAAGTAAAACAGAATGCAATGATTTGCAAATCCTTTTCAGCCTATATTCAATTGAATACAGTAGAAAGACAGGATATTTAATCTACATGTGCCAAATGTAGCTTGACATTGTCTTGCTGGAATAAGCAGGGACGTCCCTGAAAAAGATGTCGTCTGGATGGCAGCATATGTTGCTCCAAAACCTGTATGTACCTTTCAGCATTAATGGTGCCTTCACAGATGTGCAGTACCCATACCATGGGCATTAATACACCCCTATACTATCACAGATGCTGGCTTTTCAGCTGTCACCTCTGTTGCCTCATAACAATTTACTTTTAATAATTTGTTTATGTTCTTCATCTCAGAAAATAAGAGTGTACTTTTTTACTTTTGTTGTACTTTTAATGATGAACATTATATGGTCATTGAAATTGAGTTAGAACTGGCTGATGCTTTCCTCCTAAAGAAAGTCTGGTTGAAAGGACTGAAATTAGGTTGTAAATTTATTTCAGCAACTCTTGACAGAGGATTTGACACATAAAACAATGCAGTCTGACAAGCAGGTGTGCTTTAAAATGTGTGTGTGTGACTTGACAATAGCTTGTGTCATTATGTGAGAGCTTCTGGCTTAAATGATCCAACAGGTAATGCAGAGTGTTATGTTGATTTAACTGTAAAGCCTTCTAAGCCTTTTGGTGATACTGCACGAAGCTACATGTCTGACCTTCTTTGCTCCCTTTTCCACCTCCGGAAACTTAAGTTCTTCTAATCAGTAACTGTTAACTATTCCATGATCTCAGAGGAAGTTTAATGGTGACCAGGCCTTTTTTGTTGCTACTCCAAGATTGTGGAATAGTTTACCATTGTTTATAAAGTGATCCCCTACAACAGGCATTGTTAAACCAATTTGAAAACCTATTTATTCTCCATGGCATTTGCATCCTTGTAAGGTCTCCATCATCTGGCTACCTGTTTTTATCTTGTTATTGGTTATATTTGTCTTTTGCCATCTCTCTTTTATTTTATTTTATTTAACCTATTTGATTTCCTAATTGTGGTCTTTTCATTTTACTTTATTCTGGCTTAATCTTATACTGATTTAATTTTAATGTGCAGTACTTTGGTTGACACTTGCTGTCTTTTAAATGTGTTATCGAAATAAAACTAACTTGACATTTAACCACATGGAGTTTGGTGGACCTTTTAAAGCTGATCATGACGATGATAATTGTGATGTTTGCGCCGTTACATATCCACACCACTAGTTGGCGCTGTGCCGACAATGATGTATGGATGCATATGTGGTCTACATGCACTTATTTGATACTAATAAAATGATTGCAGTTCTACCCTTCAGACATGTCCCCTGCGCATCCTTCATAGCATGGTAATCTAGAGTAGTAACCCACTGAGACATAACAATAATGTCAATGCTTGCAATATTTGAAGTGGAATGAATATAACCGTGGCAACAGGAAGATCAGGCCTGGGATACTCTCCTAGTTACAACATCAGCAAAGTCACAGGAAAGGAGAGGCGGCATCTCCTCCAGGAGGAGGTCCGGGCAGCAGTGGAGGAAGTATGTGCCAGCAGGATGGTGGGACTTGACCAGCAAGGAGCCTGGACAAGGTGGGAGAATGTGGAGTAGCACAAGATCACCTGGTCAGACTTCTGGCGGTCTGACTTTCACTGCATCACATTCCTGGTCCAGGCAGTGTATGACACCTAACCAAGCCCCACCAATCTCCACATTTGGGGCAAGGCAGAGTCACCTTCCTGTCCTCAGTGTGGCGGGAGAGGAACCCTGAAACACCTCCTTAGTAGCTGTCCTAAGGCCCTGGCTGATGTTCGCTATTGCTGGTGCCACGACCAGGTGCTGAAGGTGCTTACAGAAGTGGTAAGTACTGCCATCAACTCCAACAAGTTCCATCCTGGGAAGGTTTCCATCAACTTCCTAAAAGCTGGCGAGACTCCCCCACCACTGCGGACAAGACTGTGCCTGCTTTCCACAACCCTGGACTGGCAGCTGAGAGTGGATCTTGGAAAACAGCTAAAGTTTCCAGAGCACATCACCCATTCTACACTCTGCCTGGACCTGGTCATCTTCTCAGACTCCACCAGACAAGTCATTATGTGGGAACTCACAGTGCCCTGGGAAGAAAACATGGAGGAGGCCCATGAGAGGAAATTGGGCAAATACCAGGAGCTTGTGGAGGATTATAGAAGCAACAGCTAGCGAGCTTGCTGTTATGCCATCGAAGTGGGCTGTTGAGGTTTCATAGGCCGCTCTCTCTGCAAAGCCCTGACAGTGCTGGGAGTGAATGGAGCACAAAGAAGGGAAGCCATACACTCCATCACTGAAGCCACAGAAAGAGCCACAAGGTGGCTCTGGATGAAGAGGGGAGATGCAAACCGGGACCTGATCAACCCCGGCTGGGTCACCTGGGTGAGGGGGTCTGATGTTGAAAGACCCGAAACCCCCAATGACCCCGACACATCACTGAGGATGCATTCCAGTGCATCATAGAGCTGTATCTTGAAACCAAGTCCCATTTAGACAGTATATGTTAAAATGACCAGGTAAGTTTTAACCTAATCTTCAACTGTCCAGTTACATACAAATAGCTCCGCGGCATGAAAACAAAACGCCAATGCAAGTCTAAGGTACTTGGCTCGGCGGCCAAAATCATAATTTAAAAAAATTAACAGACCCCGCGGCTGCACCAGTAATAGCCTTCCTGACTCGCACCGAGTCAACGCTAACCACTTAATCCGCGATCCCAGTTTAGGCGTGTAGGGGACTAAACACTCTGAAGTGATGAATTTTCACCCCCGCTGCATGGGGGGTGACGTCAACGACACATATTCTTACGCTATTTGCGCACAAAGCGGACCATATATGAACACATACACCAACATAAACGGAGATAAACTTAGCCTACAAAGAAAGAAAATGGATTCACAATATTGTGATTGAATTCGTTTAATTCGGAAGGGGAAAGACTACTCCCGTAAACTGACTGCATATTACAGGATATTGCAGAGAGTGCACTTGTAAGTGTACATGTAAAACCCCCACCCGCACGACCCCTCCGTCTATAATACATTATATTTTCATAAGAAAACAATTAAGTGATCTGAGTCTCCGTTGAGGGGGCGGGGCTGTAGCCACGAGGGGGCGACGCCCCCTTTCGCCCCCCCCACGGCGCCGGGCCTGGGTAACTATAACTGTACAGCTCTGGTATACTATCCAGCCAATTCTTTCTAACTCCTTGTCTACTGAATGTCTTTTTGGCTTGAAATATAATCCAATTAGCATAGGCCACTCACTGGAAAATTACCATAGTGAGCTTTCAGTTGTCCTCATGCTGATTGAGAAAGTTTAGTGAGTGGCTATGAATACTGATCATATGAAATGGTAATAAAGGCATATCCTTCTCCAAATTAAATTTAATTGATTGATAGTCCAGTACTGGGCTCACAAGCTATCATGCTGCAGTCTCTGTGCTTGCAGAGCCCTGGGGTGGATAAAAACAGAGGGCTGTTTAACAGTAGCCTACATAGCACACATCACTATATTCACAGCACAGTTCTGTGTATTGACACACTTCAAATTGGCAGGCAAGGTTTGTACAGATCTTCTGAGATTAAAGGTTATTATTTTTTTCAATAAGTGAGATTTAAGCACAACACAAGGTAATCAAACCTTTTATCCAGTATAACAGAGATTGACATTTAAGCTAAACGTACAACATATAGCTTTGGTGGAATGCCAAAGACAGTGTGTTTTTATTGAATATAAGGCACTTTTTTATTTTTCTTTTCTTTTTAAAAAAAATCCTCTATTGACCTGTTTCAGCACATTTGGATTTACATGACATTATTACCTATAATTAATGTTTATGTACCAAGTTATAACAGACATGCATTTATGATCTACATGTACATCACAGATTAACCTCACATCAGTTGATGGTTGTCTGGAGAGGCACAGTCACATACACTACCGTTCAAAAGTTTGGGGTCACTTTGAAATTTCCTTATTTTTGAAAGAAAAGCACTGTTCTTTTCAATGAAGATCACTTTAAACTAATCAGAAATACACTCTATACATTGCTAATGTGGTAAATGACTATTCTTAATTTCTAGCTGCAAATGTGTGGTTTTTGGTGCAATATCTCCATAGGTGTATAGAGGCCCATTTCCAGCAACTCTCACTCCAGTGTTCTAATGGTACAATGTGTTTGCTCATTGCCTCAGAATGCTAATGGATGATTAGAAAACCCTTGTACAATCATGTTAGCACATCTGAAAACAGTTGAGCTCTTTAGAGAAGCTATTCTGACCTTCCTTTGAGCAGATTTCTGGAGCATCACATTTGTGGGGTCGATTAAATGCTCAAAATGGCCAGAAAAATGTCTTGACTATATTTTCTATTCATTTTACAACTTATGGTGGTAAATAAAAGTGTGACTTTTCATGGAAAACACAAAATTGTCTGGGTGACCCCAAACTTTTGAACGGTAGTGTAAACCACATAAAAAGAAATTGAATACGTTAACAAAATGTGAAGCCACCATGCTCACATGTGTTGGGTTATATTTAACAAGCTTGTTGCTATGGTCACCATGCTCACCCTGCCCTCCATGGCTGGGTAAAGAGGAAGAAAATTAGTGGTCATGAGATGGTGAACTCACTGGAAGAAAATAGCTCAGAAGACATATCCAGAAAGCTGAAATATAAAGAGGGCTCTTAATTCAACCAATGCACTTTTTCCCCCCTGTACAATGGACTTAATATAACAGTAACATCCAGCATACATTGTTCTCTACAATAGATAGGTATGCTATGGAAGGGGGGGAAAGATAATTTTCCTTTTTGCTTTTATAGTTCATGTATTCCACTGCTTGCCATTACCTGTCTCTAGTAATTGTGTGGATGTAGAAGTGTTCATTTAGACCTCCTGATAGAATCACATTGTTTTCTGAACTATTCTCCTGGCAGATTAAAACAATTATGCCACAACAGTGATCACCAGGGTCTAATAATTACAATATAAATACGTCTCTGCTGATGGACATAATCTGGCAACATGACAGATATATTAAATTGCGGATATGTAATTCCCAGACACATTTAAAGCAGGATCATGGTGCTTCAAATGGTGCCATGGCAAATGCAAACTGAGACACAACCAGCATTTTTATATATATATATATATATATATATATATATATATATATATATATATATATTTGTGTGTGTGTATATATATATATATATATATATATATATATATATATATATATATATATATATATATATATATATATATATATAATATTTGTGTGTGTGTGTGTATATATATATATATATATATATATATATATATATATATATATATATATATATATATATATATATATAATATTCTCCAAGGCTCTTATGCTTTATCATATGGAATATCAGTATGACTGTATCAGATACTAAGATGGATATTATTATTTGTTTCTCAATATTGTAGAATTGAATGCTGTGGAGGATTTAAAAAGTGCTCCAGTGTTGCTGTAATGTGATGCACATAACTTATCCCCAATGCAGAGTTAACCTTAGGTTCTTATATATACATTTTCATTCAGTGTATACCCCAGTTCCTAGCCTGTGTAGGGAAATGAATAGGCTTGAAATGGGCGGCACGGTGGTGTAGTGGTTAGTGCTGTTGCCTCACAGCAAGAAGGTCCGGGTTCAAGCCCTGCGGCTGGCAAGGGCCTTTCTGTGCAGAGTTTGCATGTTCTCCCTGAGTCCGCATGGGTTTCCTCTGGGTGCTCCGGTTTCCCCCACAGTCCAAACACATGCAGGTTAGGTTAACTGGTGACTCTAACTTGACCGTAAATGTGAGTGTGAATGGTTGTCTGTGTCTATTTGTCAGCCCTGTGATGACCTGGTGACTTGTCCAGGGTGTACCCTGCCTTTCGCCCGTAGTCAGCTGGGATAGGCTCCAGCTTGTCTGTGACCCTGTAGAACAGGATAAAGCGGCTAGAGATAATGAGATGAGATTAGATCTTTTATTGAAGACCACTACATAAGTTTTCTCCAGGACATCCTAAAGACTCTCAGTGAGGTTTAAGTCAGAACTCTGTGGTAGGCAATTCATGTGTGAAATTTATTTCTCACGCTCCCTAACAAACTGAAACCTTTTTCATTTAATTAACCTCACTAACAAGTGGTATTCTTGTGGCTACACTGCTGTTTCGTCGTAGTCCTGTGAGTTCCCATTGCATTGTGCATGTGGATATGTTCTTACTTTCACTATTAAACACAGTTCTACTATCAAATTCATTCATTCATTCATTTATTTACAATTTAACTTCATCAAGCGATTAAGTGACCTCCAATCACAGTCAGTTAAGATTTTTTACAACCACATTTCTTTTGTGAAGTTGATAATGCACCACTATCCTCCCAGGTTTTAATAATGTATTGGACAGTTCTTAACCCAGTTCCTGTAATTTAAGCAATCACCTTAGTTGTTTCCTTTGCTTGACAAAGGCTGATAATTTGACCCTTCTGAAACACAGTAACATCTTTTTTACAACCACAGGATATGGCTTCCAACATGGTTGTTTAAGAAATGAGAAGCTACTCACTGCATCATTTAGGGTTAGAAGAATTGTTGGCAGCTGAAACACATTAATCACTTCAATAATTATCCAACCAGAGGCTCTTAAGTATTTGCTTATTTAAATCTGATGCGACTCAATGCAACCTTTTTTTTTTGGCCAGGCAGTGTATATGTACAAATTAGTGTTATGTTGTTTGCATATACATAGTACATACCATTTATCATGATGATAATGTACCCTAAACAATGTAATTTCCCAAGAAATAATGTAGTATTCCTTTATGTGCATTAAAACTCCAACAGTTACAGTGCCAAAGTAAGCATCTCTCTTTTGGCGAATTGTAATACCAAGACTGCAGCATTAATGAATGAGCAAGCATATTTGGGCAGGTTTGCAGTCATTATTAATAAAACCTACAATGCAAAACAAACAAGCAAACAAACAAACAAAAATGCTCAAATAGGCTGATGTCACACGTGGATACAACTGATCTTAGTACATTAAAACACATTCATTCATTGGTTAAATGAAAGTGAACAGCTGAAGCATTGTCATCACAGAGTGAGTGTGTAGTTTAAAGAGTAAGAAAATGGCTCATTACAGTAAATCTTCTTCTTTAAGGGTATCAAATACCTAAAGATTTTGATTTAAATTCTTCCATGCAATAATACGTCTTCTTCTCTTCCATTACTAAAGTCCCACTTTTAATGACAGGTTTCCATGGTGACAAATAAGAAGTGAGAATTCATTTTGGCTGCTCTTAATAAAAGTTACAAGATTAATTACTGTGCACAGTCCCAATATATAAACGGGTATCTTTATCTCAGTCAGAGAGAAATGAGCTATTTACCCTTAATGGTGTTGTACCTGATGTACAGTATATGATTTTGTAAACTGTAGTATGATACATTTAACAGTTATTCCACATAATCGAGTCGTATATGTGCTGATAGCCGACGAGGCATGGAGCTCCGAGTTGACTATAAGCCATGTACAAGAAGATTGAGTGGAATAACTGTTTTATTATAGCCACATTGACTGGATTTTGAGAAACAGAGCATTTTTATTTTTATTTTTTGCAAATTCAATAAATAAAAACTTTACACAAAACATCTGACAAAATCATTTCCGCTTAGAATGTGAACAAATTGGCAAAATGACAGTAGCAGTTTGTGAAAAATGCTATAATAATTATTAAAAAAAAAGATATGTTCTTACCATGAAATACTTTCATTCCATATTTTGTTGCTTTTTTGTATTTTTTGAGGTTTTGTTTTCGTGTCAAGTTTTTATTTCGTCCTTGGTTGGTTTAGTAACACAGGCCGCCATTTTCTTCTTCTTCTTTAGGTTTTTGTTTGTTTGTTTTTTGGCAGTTGGCAAACCAACTTAAAGGTGCATTACTGCCACTGACTGGGCTGGAGTGTGGAACAATAAATATTGGGGGAGGCACTATATTCTTTTAGCTATTTCTGTTTCTTTTAAACACTTAATAACAAAGTGATATATCTGACTTGATGCGCTCCACCATTTTGTTTTTCTCTACTCACAGTATATGAGCTGATATCCTAGTAGTAGAGTAAGCAGTCAGAGCGTGCGATTGCTCATTGAATCTGGATAGAATAAAGTAAAATACCCAATGTTAAATTGACATCTACAGTGTTTATCTATGAACATTTGGACCCACACCAAGAGATATGTATTTATGTATTATATACATACAAGCACACCCCAATTTACCATATATACATATAAGTTACTATATGAAACGCTATCACAGGAGTAGCATTAGCTACTAAGCCAATAAAGTGAAAATGTGCTGCTGTGTTAAGGACACCAGTTGGAAAAAAAAAGAAAGAAATGAGATCAAGAATACCAGTAATAATATTTTGAGATAGGTTATAAGGTGTACTACGAGAATAAAGAAGTTATATTTTGATGAAAATTATGATATTAATACATAGTATGAGAAAAAGGCCTGTTACATCCCCAGCTATTTTTTCATTCATTCATAGCCAGGATTGAATCCAAGTTGGGCCAATAACCGTAGTGATTTTCTTTTTTAACATGTTTTAATCAGATTTGTAAAGATGTGATGAATTAGAAAATATCCACACATTTGGCCACTTGTGGGCCTGGTTGCAAATGTCACACTTGCTCACTCTATTTTACTCTCCATCTTTCTCGTGCACTCTCTGAGTCTCTTTGTGTAGGAAGATAAATATGTATTTTTCACTACCTCCCACTTGTAATCTGTTAACATGTACGCCTCTGTTTTAGTACACTAAAAACCCTAAGTGGTGGGAGGAAAAATCAGAGACCACTTTTCATATCCACAGTTTCTATTATCTATTGCCTCTTCCACATCTCCAGCCCCCAGCTACTGTTGCTCTTGGGGCTTGAGGCATCTTAAGAAGAACTGAAGGAGAGTAGGAGGGCCAAATGAAAGAATGTTTTGTGTGGGTACAGAGCAGTAATCCCTTCCAGACAAATGTGTCATGAAACAACTGAAATCCTACTTGTTAAAATCAATCAAGTTGTCACTAATATAAAGTAGTGCTTGATGTTAACTGTGTCCAGAAACACTGTCGACTTCTCTGGGCTCGGAAGCATCTGGGATAGACCATCACACAGTGGAAATGTGTATTGTAGTCAGACAAATCAGTATTCCAGGTCGTTTTTGGAAGAAATGGATACCGTGTATTTTGGATCAAAGACGAAAAGTACATCCAAACTGTTACCAGCAACAAGTCCAAAAGCCAGGGTCTGTCATGGTATAGGGTTGTGTCAGTGAACTTGGCAAAAGTAACTTACACTTCTGTGATGGCAGCATTAATGCAGAAAAATACACTGAGATTTTGGCACAACGTATGCTGCCGTCAGGATGACATCTTTGCTAGGGATGCCTCCATTGTAATTAATTCAAGAAAGTAAAAGAATTATAAATAGAAAATACGAAAACTCTTTGACTACATGTTAGGATTCTAGGTTAACTGAGCCCTAATAAATTCTCTTAATTTTTTTAATAAATGGTATTATTTTTGGGTTAAAAAAAAATGTTACAATGAGACAGCATTATGAACCCATACACATCTGGAAAAAAAACTCCCAAACATCAATGACTATCCAATGTTAAATCATGAAGTATGCTGTTGGTTTTATTACCTGAATTCTTGATAAATCTCTTAAATTACAAATTGCTGATTTAGGAGCTTTGAAAAACATTTGTTTATACTAATAAAAGTGGTTGCTGGAAAATCAGCAGTGTCAGCATGATGTTTAGTTGTCTACCCTGTTTATATTATGCTGCAAAAATGGCATTACTTTATTTTATTCTGTTGGCAAATAACTTTCTAGAAGTTACTGTTTAAAATTAGCAGAAGGATCTGACAATAAAACAAGAAATTTTCATCTCAAAATGCATACAGAGGCAGCATGGTGGTGTAGTGGTTAGCACTGTCGCCTCACAGCAAGAAGGTTCTGGGTTCAAGCCCAGTGGCTGACAAGGGCCTTTGTGTGTGGAGTTTGTATGTTCTCCCCATGTCTGCATGGGTTTCCTCTGGGTGCTCCAGTTTCCCCTCACTGTCCAAAGACATGCAGGTTAGGTTAATTGGTGGCTGTAAATTGACTGTAGGTGTGAATGGTTGTTTGTCTCTATGTGTCAGCCCTGCGATGATCTAGTGACTTGTCCAGGGTGTACCCTGCCTTTCACCCATAGTCAACTGGGATAGGTGCCAGCTTGCCTGTGACCCTGCACAGGATAAGTGGTTATGGATAATGGATGGATGGATGCAAACAGGAAATATAAGATACATTTGATTGTTTTCCAAATATTCACTTTCTAATGTGTAATTTATTGCAGTGTGATTTATTTAAATTAGTTTTGGGATTGCATTATGGGAAAGAAAGAAAGGAATTTGATTTATCATGACCAGTGTGATTGGATCCATTGTGTTTCATACAAATGAAGTTGTAAGGAAACACACTAATGCTAAAACTACTCCTAATCCTAACCTCTTTGGAACACATCAGATTAACTGAGTCATATAAATTATTATGAATTTGCAAGTGTAAAATTATTGGGTCTTGTTTTGATACAATCAAATGATACTATCGTCACTAAAGCAAAAATCCAGTACAGAAGCTATAGACAAGAAATACTTGAAACCAAACCCTTAGAATACTATATAATTAATTAGTAGGATTTAGTAAAATTTATGTTTAATCCAGAGATATTTAAGAATTATATTTAAGAACTATATCCATCCATTCATTATCTATCAGTGTTGCAGGGGAAGCTGGAGCCAATCCCAGCTGACTTCAGGTGAGAGGCAGGGTACACCCAGGGTACCCAGAGGAAATCCACGCAGGCCCAGGGAGAACATGCAAACTCCATACAGAAAGGCCCCAGTCAGCAGCAAGGTTCAAACCCAGAACCTTTCTGCTGTTAGGCGACAGTGCTAACCACTGCATCACCATGCCACCCTTGAAGAAATATAGATTATGGTAAAAGATAAAAATATTTTACCAAGCTTATATGTGTTTTTGTATGACAGATCAGTCTGTAGTTCATATTACTGAAACCCTGCATCAAAGAATGACTAATTTCAGAGACTGGTTTCCTCTTTTACACAGCATGTTGTTTAAAACTCAATATAGCGATCTGCTTTGCTCATAAGAAGAGAGCAACACAATTTATTGATTTCTCAGTTTCACTGTTTTTCTGACTTGCAGAAGTTCCAGGGAAAGAGAAAATTGTCTTGATTAATGTGTTTTGGTCCAAGGGCATCACCAGAAGCTAGAGGAAAGCTTAAAAACATGTGCGTACCCTGAACCTCATAAATGAAAAAAAAATCCATGCTTCTTTTCATGCCTAAGTCATTTGAACTGCATTGGTGCTGGTCATACATCCATAAAGTCCTTCTTTAAATAAAGCAGAGACTAAGCTCAAACCTGCAAGAGGTTAAATTAAAGGGCTGGAATGATACCAATTAAAATTTTTAATACTCAACCGTCTTTAGTGATTTTTTTCCTTTCAAAATGTATGAACTTTAAACTTCTTTCTGGCATAAATTAAATTGATAGTTTCCAAAAAAAAAGAAAAAAAAAGAAAAAAGTGTCCATTCAATTATGAAGGCAAGATAAAAACATTTTTTAAAATACTATTGGTTATTGTGCCACTTTAAACGTTCAACTTGAACTTGTGAAATATTCAGTATTACATAGTAAACCATCTATTAAATAAACGAATATAATCAAACCTGAGGGGAATACACAGTTGACAGCAAATAAATTGCAAAATCAGGCCTGTTTAATAGTTCATGAGGCACTGCAGCATAGTTTCACTACGATTCACCTGCTTACGGGCTGTGGGCTTGGCCTTCTAATTACGTTTTTGAGCTGCCTGCCTGTCACACTGATGGTGACTACACTGAGAGAAGAGATATTGGCTTCTGGGCTCTGGTTTCCACCTTCCTACTTGTATTAGTCAGCAACACCGCAGGTGAGAGCTGTGCTTTGTGACACATCCTCATGTCCTACTGCTTAATGGGTGAATCTAGGTACTCTGTAAAATGCCTCAGAGGCTTCTTGATTCCTTGAATGGCAACACATCATTGTCATGTCCAACACTGATAACCATGAGGTCCTGAAGGGGATTGAGACTCAACAAAGTACTTCTCACGGTGAATTAGTACAAAAATCAATTTCTCTAGTCAATTTAGATTTTCAAATTCCCCAGTCTGTTCCATCCACATTGAGTTTGGCAATGGCTCCCACATGTGATGCAGCTTGAATAGTAGATTGCAGTAGGTCTGATGAATTAAAACCATTTATAATTAGCCATTGAAAATGTGCCAGAGATAATCATCAATGAAAATTAGAGGGTGCTCACCCTGATGTGTTCCTATCAACTTAAAATGAGTAAAATGTGGAAAAATCATTTCCTACCGTACATTAACTAGGACACTTAATTAGGCCACTCTGTCACCCTATTGAAGCCTAATTCCTTTAAATGTAGAGCACGATAGAACAGATCAGAAAGCAGGGAGGATTTAAGGGCACTGTATCTACAGACAGAGATGAAGAATCAGAGGTAGTAAGTGGTGTTGTGAAATGACAGTTGTATCCATGTTGTCTTATGAAGACTTACCTAGAGTTCCTGTCAAAAGACAGGCGACTCTATCTTCCAGAGATAACCCTCTTGGCAGAGCATCATCTTGTTGATTGTTGTGAGAAATCCGGGTGAACAAATAAAGGGAAGACATAAGCAGATCATAATCCTAAAAATAATTTATAATACCATATTTTCAAAAGTGTAAATGCTTTCTAGAGACAGGGGTTTCAGTCAGAGGCAAGCAGATGATGGCCATGAAAGTTAATCTGGAACTGTAAAAGAAATGATCCAAAAAAACCAAAATTTAAATGAGTGTCGGAAACAGTAGTAAGATTGATGTTTTAATACAGACTTCAGCAGATTGAAGTAGAAAAGGAAGTAACTAGCTGGCTAGTATCAATTTTAAGGCAGCTGCTGACTGAATGGTAGTCTTACATTTCCTCATCATTATAGCATCTCTGAAACTGTATAAAAAGTCAAATTAGTGCATCATTAGAAAAGGCCTTTTGCTATTTAAAAAAAGCCATGTAAATCTTGCTCGATTTATATCAACTATTGAACTTTTTGAAATTTTATAATAGTCTATCAGAAACATGAACTATTACTTTTGCTTTATTTGTGAAAGGTAATTACATTGATTAATTTGCTTGTACTTTTTTAGTGGTTTGTTTAATTTTTTTCTGTATTATGTGCCTTTTAAGACTGTAGTCGTTTAAGAGTTCACATAATTTTCTTTGTTCATTATTTTTCTAGAAGTTTCCATTTAAGAACATAACTCAATGTTATTCTCTTCACATTTTATACACTTAAAATCATATAATATAATCAATTTCATATTTTCACCTCCACATTATTCTATAATGTAGGTATGTGACAAAAAAAATTAACTTGTGTCTATCATAAATGATACCATTGAAAAGGGCCTGAAATAAACTTTAAAATTCTGTTTACATTTCAGTGTCAAGTAGGAACAAAGTTATGCCACTCTGAATGTTGAAAAATCTGGCTAATTTTGGTAAATTGTTCTACATTTAAAAAAAGAAAAGAAAAAAAGGGAAAATGATCATTGAAAGTGTGACCACTTCCTAGAAAGATACCCTGTTAAATGTTATAACCTCTAAATCTTTTGACATAACTCAATAATTTAAAGTCCATAAAATAGTAAGCCAGCTAATTTACTAATTAATCCAAAAATGAATTAGTTAAGTAAAATAAATGAATTAAGAATGAATTAAATGCAGTGTGAACCAAAACATGACCATAACGTCCATACTACTTGGAATTTTTAATGAAATTTTCACTATTCAATAGATGATCCATTTCAAAATTTTCAGTCATTGTCTCATAATTTTTTATAAATCAATAGTAAACAACATATCAAATCCCTTCCCACAGTGCCAATCTCCGTAGCCCTCAGCCTCTCACATAGCTAGGGTTACAGTGGGGGGCTAGTCCTCTGGTAACCACAAGAGTTTGACTCCCCACTCACATCTGTATTGCAGTGTGCCTTGCCAGTAGGTACCATTTTTATGATGGTCTTTGGTATGACCCAACCGTGAGTAGAACTCACAATCTTCCAATCAAGAGGCAGACACACTAACCACTAGGCCACTAGTAAACAACATAAATTACCACAAAACATAATAAATGCATGATATAAGTAATATAAATCATGATTAACAACTTCCAGCCAGATTTCTGCAACTTCCACCCAGACATCCATTTTGTATGAACCTCAAAAACGTGATGTTCCAAATTACTTGAAAATAACAAGTGATGCAGACAGTTGCATTAAGGAACAAATAAAATATTTGACACTATTAAAGCTTATCTTCATATAATGTGTCAGTAACTTTGATGAACCAAAGTTTTGGTAACTTCATTCACACACTTCTACATCTATTTACAAAAAAAAAGAAAGAAAAGAAAGACGAAATGGTGGAGGATTTTGTGGATTACCGTATGTCATCAGTACAAGCATACTCTGGGTAGTCCTAAAATACAGCTTCAAAACTAAACTTAAGTCATGGTAGTGTGTGTGTGATCCAAGCCTGGTCAGCAGCAGTGAACTTGGTGATAAGTGATTAGATGGCCTGATTTTCACATACCTATATCATGCAAAGTTAGCAATAGGGTAACTTTATATTAACTGACACTATCCACTAATCATGATGATTATATTCACAAATATACTGTCCCACTGGTAAATACACTGTTAGGCTACATATTTTGGTTGTAATGGGTAATTAGTGTTGTGGAGAGACTGTTTTTTTTTTAAACCAAATATACTTTATTGCACATTAAAATGATTTGCTCTTCTCAGATAGCCCTGGTGCTTCCTCCTTTCTAAAAACTCGGCTTACAAAAGCATAGTCCATTATGGTGCAAATCTAATAAAGGCTGCTGCTCACAGACCTTGCAAACTTAATCTAGTCTGACATGTCCCTCACTGCTTTCTGGACATGCACACAGCATTCTGCCCTTGTCTGTGTCCAGCGATGTGTCCAAAAGCAATCTCTCACTGTATATTAAAAACTCTGTTCCAATCAATCATCTCTTTATATTTTGTGATTAATCAATAAGTAATTGAGAATTTTATGGAGCTTTAAAATAAATATTTATATTTGTAGAAAATCTTATACAAAATACTAATTTCAAAACTGTTCTAATTGTTAGGCATTCTATTAATTTCATGAATAATCACAAATATTAACCACACCCTAACCGTTTGGACTTGTGAAGCCATCTTTAAATGGAATTTCATGGGAATTGGACACAAGCCAAGGTAACTGCTGTAGTGAAAATGTTAAGACAATGATATACAGCACAGCAGAGACAGAGTAGGCAGGTTTCGCTGTTTTCTGGCACTGTGCCTCTGAGCTGTGCCCTCTGTCTGACAAAACTGTCCAATTCATTTACAGGCACTGTGGCAGTGAAATTAATTAAGCGCTAACCAGTTCCAGAGGGTTATCATTTCCCTGGAGACAAAGGCATTCAATCAGCTATGACCCCAAGTACTATGCGGCATAACCTTGCTGCAATTCTCTGACTGCCTTTAGGTGTGAGACACATTGCTAACACAGCAGTAGGTGTGAGATTTATCCTTGGAAATTTACCAATTCAGGATGTGAGAGACCCATTTTGTGCTCGCTGTTGGGTCTCTGACCATGATTTTACCTAAAAAATAATCACATTTCAGATATGTAGACTACTTATAAGACTACCCCATGGGACTGGAAATATTTACATATTATGAAAGATAGCTACCTGGACAATAGAGAGACTGAATCCTACAAAGGACAGCAGCTCTTGTTTCATGAAATATTTATAAGTGAAGAAGCTGCATCTCTCAAATGTTCGCATGCATTGAATAAGCAATGCATCTGATTCCTTCTTCAAAGCAAAGTAAGACTTAAATGTTACATAATTAATTTGGGGTACAATTTTCCTCAAAGTTTTACAATGTTATAATGAGAAAATTAGATTCCATCAATGTATCTGGTTAAAACTAATCAATGTATATTGCATATGTATGCCTTTTATGCTAGCTTGGACTGTACATGCAGGACAACTGATTCTTTTTTTCCTGCTTCTTCTTAAACATGCTTTTTTCCCCCTCTCTCATAGTATCTGAATAGTAAAATTATTTATTGGGCTCACAGTGATATATTTTTTGAGCCCTCTTTTTCATTCTTGTTGACCTCATAACTTTATATGTCAACCTCTCCTCGTGTATATTGGTTTTCTTTCTTTCAGGCTAAATCCCACTACAGTTACTGGTAATGCACTTCTATTTTGTGCAGCTTTTTCTCTCATGCATGCATCTCAGGTATGACCTGTATTACACCTGGCGCAGTGTCTGCGAACAGACTGTTATTGCAGTGTATCAAGGTCATTGAGGAGTCCTCAGGTGGCAGAGTCATTTTCTAGGTTGAAGTATTATCAGCAGATAAGTTCTTGGTGAGAAGATTTATCTTCATAGAAAATAGAAGTTTTCAAGGTAAGGCATCGTTGAAAATAAACATCATTGCAAGAAGTAATTTCAAAACCAATGGTGAACATAATTATGAAACAAGTGATGTTTCAACTGATTACAAACAAATTATACAAAGCCCATGAAACACCCAACATAGGTTTACACCAATAGAATTGTGAATGTACACATGTTCCAGTGTTTTATAATGCACACACTGACCTGATCGAGTAGACTTTGTGAAAGCAGCAAAATAGCTATAACCAGATCATTCCAAATTTTTTTTCCAATTTTATCATAAATGCATTCAACTACATGGTCTAGAAACACAGCATTTTCTGCATGTAATATGCAGCTTTACCACTGCAGTTCAGCAAAAAATTTCCAAGATAATTTAGTGAGTGCATACTGTAACTGTTTATGAGAAGCCACAAAAGATGAACATCACTGATTGAGCTTTATATCTGGCCTAAAGAAAGAACCTTTTTATAACTGCTATTAGCTCATTATGTTTTAGAAGGTAAATTAAGTTTATTTATTAACTATTCTTTGGGAAAGATTCTTACTTAATTTTTCATGAGTACAGATAGATACTTTGTTGTTGTTGTTGTTGTTGTTTTTCTTCAGTGGGAGGGTGTTTTTTTTTTCTTTTTTTTTTTTGGGGGGGGGGGGGGGGGGGGGGTTGGCCAGACATTGCAGTGCTATTTATGAAATGTCTATTACTCTTTTATCAATGTACATATTTGGAGAACAATAAATTTTAGTCCATTCACCGGTGTCTAAGGATGAATTCCTAATAATAATATTTTTTTTTAAAAAAGGACAAAATAAGACCTGGCGACTTGTCCAGGGTGTACCCCGCCTTTCGCCCGTAGTCAGCTGGGATAGGCTCCAGCTTGCCTGCGACCCTGTAGAACAGGATAAAGCGGCTAGAGATAATGAGATGAGATGAGATGAGGACAAAATAAGACTTCCAATAGAAACAAAATTATTTTCATATTTAAATTTAAAGGTAGACCCCAAAATCAGCCTGTTCTATCCTAACGAGTTTTCATACCATTCAAAAATGCTTTAAAACCAAGGTGTTTTTTTTCCATTTAAAAAAAATGCACAATTACCTGGCGCACACAATAAAGTTTCTGGTGCAAATGAGAACATTTTCAGTGTGCATGAGAAAGTATCTGGTGTACACCAGATACTTTCTCTTATTTATTTATTATTGAGAATTAATAATTCTCAATAATATATCAGTCCAGGCAATTTAATTTATCAGTCTAATAAATTATTGAGAATTATTAAATTTTAATTGTGTTTATTCAGCCACTAAAGGCTAATGCTACCCAAGGGCTCTGACTGGTCATGCAAGTGAAATATGATTCAGTCCAAAAAAAGAAATCTATTACTATATCCAATACAGCATTTAATGTTTTATATTTTTGGAAATTTTGAATGTTTGACGGGCGGCATGGTGGTGTAGTGGTTAGCGCTGTCGTCTCACAGCAAGAAGGTCCGAGTTCGAGCCCCGTGGCCGACGAGGGGCTTTCTGTGCGGAGTTTGCATGTTCTCCCCGTGTCCGCGTGGGTTTCCTCCGGGTGCTCCAGTTTCCCCCACAGTCCAAAGACATGCAGGTTAGGTTAACTGGTGACTCTAAATTGACCGTAGGTGTGAGTGTGAATGGTTGTCTGTGTCTGTGTGTCAGCCCTGTGATGACCTGGTGACTTGTCCAGGGTGTACCCCGCCTTTCACCCGTAGTCAGCTGGGATAGGCTCCAGCTTGCCTGTGACCCTGTAGAACAGGATAAAGCGGCTAG
Organism: Neoarius graeffei; assembly: GCF_027579695.1. Classification (NCBI taxonomy): domain Eukaryota; kingdom Metazoa; phylum Chordata; class Actinopteri; order Siluriformes; family Ariidae; genus Neoarius; species Neoarius graeffei. Next base: position 35,694,535 of record NC_083585.1, on the reverse strand, counting down.
AGATAATGAGATGAGATGAATGTTTGACTAATGGTTTGGGCGGCACGGTGGTGTAGTGGTTAGCGCTGTCGCCTCACAGCAAGAAGGTCTGGGTTCGAGCCCCGTGGCCGGTGAAGGCCTTTCTGTGTGGAGTTTGCATGTTCTCCCCATGTCCATGTGGGTTTCCTCCGGGTGCTCTGGTTTCCCCCACAGTCCAAAGACATGCAGGTTAGGTTAACTGGCGACTCTAAATTGACCTTAGGTGTGAATGGTTGTCTGTGTCTATGTGTCAGCCCTGTGATGACCTGGCGACTTGTCCAGGGTGTACCCCGCCTTTCGCCTGTAGTCAGCTGGGATAGGCTCCAGCTTGCCTGCGACCCTGTAGAACAGGATAAAGCGGCTAGAGATAATGAGATGAGAACGAGACTAATGGTTTGCTGACTGACATAACCCCAAGTTGCGAAAACTGTTTTCACTGAAATGCACCAAGCATAACAGTAATATGTGGCTGAAATTTTCAAGGAATTTCAAAAAAATAAAATTCAGCCACTCAATTGTATAGTAACTTCCTTTGGGAAACAAATATGTATACTCAGGTTTTCTTTTGTGCATCCTGGAACAGCATACTTGCACTTCCTCCCCAATATGTCCTTCTAAGGAACTGTTTGCGAAATAACTAAATGACTCTGCCCAATCTTATACAGTATATGGTCATGAAGAATGGTACCAGGCATGGTCATACCTATCAACAACATGCCTATTTTCTTTCTATGGCCATTACAGACCAGGAACATAATAGTCCACTTTGAAAGTCCTAGTATGCCCCAAAGTCACATCGACATACTGTAAAACAACAAGAAAAAAAATTTCCATAAACTTTTGATTCTCTAAAACAGTAAGAGCTAGTAAGCAAGACTTGTGAGTCTTGTTTAGTGGTGGTCGTGTTTCAGCCTTCCTTACCTTGGCCATGTCTCTGAGCACCGAACACCTTGTCCTTCTGGACACTCCAGGTCGGTTGCAGTTCTAGAATATTGTGGCACTGGAGGATAATGGGTTCCTGGTAGCTTCATGTTTAATCCTTCTCAAGTTTTTTGCGGTTAATTTGTGTCTTTTCTTCTCCACACATTTTTTGCGAGCCTGTTGACTATTTGCAACAAAACGTTTGATTGTTCTGTGCTCACATTTCTATAGCTTAGCTATTTCAAGAGTGCTGCATCCCTCTGATAGGCATTTTACAATTTTAGTCTTTTCAGTGTCTGTTAAATCTCTTTTTTGGCCCATTTTGCCTGAGATAAAGAAGCTGCCTAATAATTATGCACACCTTAATATAGAGTATTAATGACTTTAGGTCACACCCTCCCTCATTACACAAATAAATACCACCTGAGAATGCTTAAATCCAATTAGCATTCAAGTGTATCTAGCTTGCGGCTGGAAAACATGCATAGAAATAATGGTAGGGTCAGAGTACTCAATTGCCTAATAATTGTGCACACAGTGTATTTCAGACACCTTTTTATTAATTATATAATTTGGATGTTATATATACAAATATCCATATAAACAAATCCATATATATCCATATATTATATGGACACAAGTGTTTTACTGGGAAATACACCACTCGTGTTTTTCATACGTGCTACATCTGGGACATGGCAAACCAAAACCATGACATAAATCTCTATATGCCACTCATGAGGATATCAATGAATTGTTTTGATTAACTTGCATAATTTTTGTTTATGAATGTGTCTATATAACAAAAGAACATCACACATTGGCTTGCAGATATGAAGTTTATCTTCTCGTGTTGAAACTATAATGGCAGTTCACTTGTGACTGTTAGTGTTCACTCCTCAGTGGCAGAAAAACTCAACCATTTCTTTTCCCGGTTTGAGACAACATCGCCATACTCAATCACACTGCCCCCACCGTCTACCACGTCTCTCACACTCACTCTCTAGGAACACCAAGTAAGACGTGTGCTGAGATGGTGAATCAAAAGAAAGCTACTTGACCGGACGGAGTACTCGGCAAGGTACTCAAAGCTTGTGTTGACCACAGGGCTGGACAGGCCATCTGGCGTACCGGGCAAAATCCCGGTGGCCTAATGGTCCAAGTGGCCTGACAGTCCAAGATATTAATTAAATAATAATTATAATAATAATTTTACTTTGAAACCGGCGGTCCGGCGCATAATATAGAGTCACGGCGCCCTATTGGTCTATTTTCAGTGGACTGAACCAATCAGCGGCGCTCTGGCTCCCCCACCCCTCCCATGCCCCTTCCCTGCACCGAATCAGCTCCGCCGAGATTTTGCCCGGTTCGTAGATTACCTGTGGAAGGATGGAGAAACCAAAATGCAAAGGCGGCGCGGCGAGACTGCGAGAGAAAAAAATTAAACAGCTCGAAGCAGACGCAGCAAAATGCTCAAAAATAACAGACCTGTTCACTGGAGGGACTGTTGTAGCCTCCACATCATCCCAGTTTGAGGTTTTTGAAAGGGAACCCGATGCCGAGGGACAGAATGAGGGAAGTGTAGCACAGCAGCAGCCGGTAAGCAAGCAGTAACGTCAGGACTAACTTAGGATAATAGGGACTTTAAGGTGATGGAAGTAAGCACTGTTAGCTCTATATCACACGAGAATCATGAGCAACTGTTATTTTTACATGCCGTAGCAGTTGCATTAAATAGTGCTTTGCTTTCGTTTCTGCTCTACCATGTGAGTTCCAGATATATTTATTTAATCAATTAATTATTTATGGAGTAGTTTATAAATTGCAATATTCTGTCCCTCTCTTCCTGAAGCCAGGCTCTTGTGGCAGGTGAGGTTGAAGAGAGTGAAGACACAGTAGATTACTTTTCACGACCAGAGCCTGGTAGGATGCAAGCGTTTTTAATGCATCATCCCAAACAAGATGCTACAAACGCAATTGTAAAGAGGGTGTTCACTAACAAAGATGGCACAAGCAGGAAGTGGCTGACATTCTGTAATCAACATCACGCTTTATTCTGTTTGTATGCTTGGCTTTTAGCAAGACTACTGATTCCAGCATATTCATAACTGGGATGTCAGACTGGAGACATGCCCACCAGAGAGCTGTAGAGCATGAAAAAAGCATGGCACATAGAGCCTGTGCTGAAGCTTATTTCTTAAACTGTTCAGAAGCTGACATAAACAGCTTTTCCTTTCTGTCTGTGTACTTGTGTGTGTGATTGGCTGCAGGTGGGATGATTATGAGTGTGTAGGTGTGTCCAAGTAGCAGATTGGACTGAAGACCGCAGATAAGGTCAGTTCCTCCCAGCTTCTGGGGGCTCTCTTCCAACCATGCCCCATTGTGTGCAAGAAGCATTTTAAATAAATCATTGACTGCATAGTTACTGTGCATTTGTTGGTGTTTTTTGGGGGCCGGGAATTCTTGCTTTAAATGTTGCACCATTTCCCCTTGGCCAGGATGTAACAACCGTAAAAAAAAATGTACATTGCTTCACGGAAAACATACTTAAACAAGTGCAATGAGAGATAGCAACCTGGCCCCAACTGGTGTGTTTGGCTCCTCGTAAAGACAGCACACACACACACTGCAGGGGGACAGACAGACAGACTAACAGACAGGGTCATTGCAATACCTGGCCAAACCTCCTCCGGGGGGGCAGGTTACTAGGTCCTTATCTTTATGAGGACCCCCGAGAGCTGGTCAAGTTGACCAGCTCTCGGGGGTCCTTATAAAGATTTTCAATCTTTCCCTGTCACAAGTCACAGTCCCATCCTGCTTAAAATCAGCTACTGTTATCCCTGTCCTCAAGAAGCAAGCCATCAACAGTCTTAATGACTACAGACCAATAGCGCTTACATCAGTGGTAATGAAATGCTTTGAAAAACTGGTGGCACAGCACATCAAAGACTGCCTTCCTCCAGCTTTCAACCCTTACCAGTTTGCATACAGAGCAAATAGAGCCACTGAGGATGCCATCAACACAGCCCTCCACACTGCACTGAGCCACCTGGAACACCCTGGCACCTATGCAAGGTTGCTTTTTACTGATTACAGCTCAGCTTTCAACACAGTCATCCCTGGAAGACTAGTGGAAAAGCTGTACAGTCTGGATTTTCCCCTATCCACCTGCACATGGATAAAAGACTTTCTCACCAACCACCCTCAGACTGTTAAACTTGGCTGCCACAGTTCCTCCACCATTACACTCAGCACTGGCTCCCCACAAGGCTGCATTCTGAGCCCACTCCTCTACGCTTTGTACACCTATGACTGCACTCCCATCCACACCTCAAATGCAATCATCAAATTTGCGAATGACACCACAGTGGTCAGTCTCATCACAGGAGGTGATGAGTCAGCATATAGGAACGAGGTCCAAGAGCTATCTGTATGGTGTGCAAACAACAACCAGCAAACTGAACATCAGCAAAACCAAGGAGATGGTTATTCACATCAGGAGACACAGAGATGAACCTGTCCCACTCCTCATAAATGGGGTAGAAATGGAAAGGGTCTCAATCTTCAAGTTCCTGGGGACGACAATCTCACAGGACCTCTCTTGGTCGGTAAACACTCAGACAGTGGTTAAAAAAATCCCAGCAGTGGCTGCATGTCCTGAGGCTGCTACAGAAAGCCAAACTAAATGAGAATCTGCTAGTGACATTCTACCGCTCCATTGTCGAGACTGTGCTGGCATACTACATCACAGTGTGGTATGCTGGCTGCTCAGCAGCAGACAGAAGAACCCTCCAGAAGGTCATCAAAACAGTAGAGAAAATTATTGGCTGTCCTTGTCTTCTCTGGAAACCATCTCCAACTCGTAGTGCCTTAGCAATGCCAGCAACGTCATCAAGGACAATTCTCACCCTGGTCACCCTGGCATTCCTGGATGTAACTCCGTATTGTAGTGCTTGACAAAGGTTTGCTAAAGTAATCCCAATCCTGTGTGGTTATATCAGTTATAGATGAATAATAGTTCTTGATACAGTGCTGTCTGAGGGATCGGAGATCATGAGTGTTCAGCTTAGGCTTGTGTCCTTGCCCTTTATGCGCTGAAATTCCTCCATATTCCTTGAATTGTTTAATGATATTATGTACCATCGAGGGTGAAATATTCAAATTCCTTCATATCTTTCTTTGAGGAACATTTTATAATTTTCAATCTTTTCACATATTTGTTGACAAACTGGAGATCCTCAGCCCATCTTTGCTCCTCAAAGACTAGGCCTTTCCAGGATACTGATTTTGCACCAAATTATAATTACAGTCACCTGTTCACATCACCTGTTTCAAATCAAATCAAGTCAATTTATTTGTATATGTTTAACAAAAGGCATTGTTGCAAAGCAGCTTTACAGAAAAATACAGATTTTAAACATATGAATTAATAAATTTATCCTTAATGAGGAAGCCTGTGTCAATGGTGGTAAGGAAAAACTCCCTGAGACAACATGAGGAACAAACCTTGAGAGGAACCAGACTCAAAAGGAAACCCATCCTCATTTGGGTAACAACAGATAGTGTGATTATAAATAACTCACTTCTATAAGTGTGTCCTATATGGTCAAAAAGTGCAATTGTGGAATCAGGAAATTCATGACTGTTCTGACATGAAGTGCATTTTGTTGAAGTTATCAACTGTTCATTGATGGAAACTTGAATGCAAAGTTTTTCATGACAACTGCAGTCTTAATGTTATCATGGAAATTGTAGTCCTAAGCCATCATAGTAAAAACTGTTTGCATTCAGTGTCAGAGCCATCTTCTAAGTGTATCTTTAGTCTATCCATATGGGGCCATCCTCCACAGGAACAAAGTGATGAGAACCTCTGCCAGAAGAAGGGCATCAGGATGGATCAGGGCTGTACATATGGGGCCATCCTCACAGGAGCGAAGTGTTGAGAACTCCAGCCAGAAGTAGGGTATCAGGACAGATCAGGCAGGTCTAGAGAGCAGGAGAGAGAGAGAGAGAGAGAGAGAGAGAGAGAGAGAGAGAGAGAGAGAGAGAGATTGTTAGGTATGCCCGTTGTCACCTAATGGTTAAGTACAGTGTATATTATGTGCTGGGTGCAAGCAGGCAAGACTAACTATGACAGCATAAATAAAAGGGACAGCCAGAAGGTAACAGACATGAGGGTGCCCTGGGACATAAAATGGCCAGCCACTCTACTGTCAACAAACCTGAGTGAATGTGTGTGTGTGTGTGTGTGTGTGTGTGTGTGTGTGTGTGTGTGTGTGTGTGTGTCCATACATCCCGGTTTACCCTGACAGTCTATGCCTAAGAACCCTCCAGATCTGCTCCTTTATCTAATAAACAGCTATTGACAAAAGGCTTGATTAAACAAATATGTTTTCAGCCAAAACTTAAACATGGAGACTGTGTCTGAGTCCCGAACACTACTTGGAAAGCTGTTCCATAACTGTGGGGCTATATAAGAAAAGGCTCTACTCCCTGCTGTAGCCTTCACTATTTGAGGTACCAACAAATAGCCTGTACCACTTGATCTAAGTAGGCATGGCAGGTCATAAAAGACCAGAATTTTGCTCAGGTACTGAGTGCGAGACCATCCAGTGCTTTATAGGTCAATAGTAGTATTTTATAATCAATCAGAAATTTAATTGGGAGTCGGTGCAATCTGAATAAAATAGGGGTGATGTCATATCTTCTGGTTCTAGTCAGGACTCTTGTTGCTGCATTCTGGACTAACTGGAGCTTGTTTATGTACTTACTGGAACATCCAGACAGTAAGGCATTAAAGTTAATCCAACCTACAGGTAACAAAGCCATGAACTAGATTTTCTGCATCATGTAGTGAAGTTATAATTTTTATAATATAATCACATCATTATTTAATTGTTTTACCTCATTACTAGGCCTAAACTGCCCCTGACTCAACTTCTTTTGGAATATGTTATAGGTTGGAAATGCAGGAATGGATGCATATTAACAAATGAAATGAAGTTGACTCTACAAAATATGAAATACCTTGGGTTCATACTGCCTGCAATGAAATACAAGTCAAAGTAAATTTAAAAATCAATGCTTTCATTTTATTTGCATTTTCCACACTGTCGCAACTTTTTCTGATTTGTGGTTGTATTAACAAGGTGCTTGGGTTGTCATACAGGTTAATGTGCTCAGAATGCACGAAAAGTTTTGTGTTATTGTGTTGTGTTCTCAAAGTTGCACCTGTAATTCAATAACCATTAAAATCCTTGAAAATGATATTTGAAGCCTACTGCTGCAATCCACAGCTTAATTTGTAATCAGATTCTTATTACACAGCAAGAACACCAATAATCATCAGTCTAACCTATCAACCTTGTGCTGAAATTATTTTATGTATGAGACAAAGTTGCAGATCTCTTGTCTTGGCTTCAGATCAGTGCACAATGGCATCATTCTCTCTTAAAGTATGCATTGAGGCAGAAGGCCTTGATTTCCCATGATGCAAAAGCACTGAATGGAGAAATTACATTAGCTTTTCTCACAGCTCACTAAATCAGTAACACCATTTCATTTCACATTCAGCTACACTGCTTTCCTCTTGCATGTCTGTGGTGATATGTGCCTCAATCAAAAGAGCATCGCCTTGAAATTGAGAGAGATGTGTAACATTAGTAGCGGACATTATAGGTTAATCATTGCTGTATGTAACCATTTTCCTCTTGGACTGAGGCGCTTTTACTTATCTTTTTATGACAGACAAGGGTGACACAGAGGACAAAAGCAGATGGGTTGGGGATTATGCTCATGTCAAATAATAATGGATTATATCCACCCAAAAGAAACTACAGCAGAGTAGGAAAAAAATATATCACATTAAAAACTAAAAATATTGAAGTGAAGGAAAATGGATAAAATTTATGGAACTTCTAAGAATGTAAGTACCAGAATAGCTTTCAAATAACCTCAACAACCAAACTGAATGGTGATTACAAAAGGAGGAGGAAAAAAGACAGATGTGTGTAATGTCTTGCCATTCCTCCTTTGTTCTTAAATGTCCTCAAAATAGTTTATTTCTCAGATGGAAGAGAGGATTTTTGGCTAGCTCTCATATTGCAAATAGAGGTCAGCCCATAACAGAAATGTCTTTAGCTCAGGTGCACAATGTCTGCTTCCTCCTCTTTACTGGAAACCACTCACTTTATCTCTGCCACAGACTGTAATCCTTCATAACAATGTTACTAGACACCCATTTTAAAAGAACAGCCAATTAACTTAATCGAACCGATGAGAAAAATGCATCAGTTTACTCCTGCTGACAGGAAATGGGGTGGTCCCACACAGATACTTTATTTTTGTTACTAGCTTTCTACTCCATCCTAGTATCCAAAAACAACTAATGGTATATCACCATTTTATACATACAGTATATACTCACTATAATATTCAACCAAATTACTGTCCAAAATTCTCGTCATGCTTGACTTGCCTTCCGATAACTTCAGATACAAAAAATGCCACGTGCTGTCTTGTTCTGTGTAGAAAATGTATTTCTGTCGTGTCCCGAAACTTGAATTCTGAGCAGCCCCCCACCCCTACCCCACCTCCGGCTTATTACTCAAAGGTAGTTTTTCAAACAGCAGAAACTAAAAAAAAACTCAAAATGTATGCTCTTGTATTTATTATACAATTTTAATTGGTATAATATCACAGCATTGTTACCTGTCATGCCTACAACCAACACAATATAACCAAGTGAATGTGGACGCCTGACCAATATCTACTTATTGAACATCTCAGTTCAGATTTAGTCCCTCCTTTCCTGTTATAATAATCTCCATTGGGAAGGCTTTCCACTCAGTTTTGGAGCATGTCTTGTGTCCATAACAGATAAAAAAAAGCATTATTGAGGAGAGGAGGCCTGGTGCACAGTCAGAATTCCAATTTGTCCCAAAGGTGTTCAGTGGGGTTGAGGTCAGAGCTCCGTGCAGGCTACTAGAGTTCGTTCATACCAACCTTGGCAAACCATAACTGTACGGGCTTGCTTTGTGCACAGTGGCTTTGTCACGCTGGAATAGGTTTGGGCGAGGCTCAAAACTAAAGTCTTAATGTACAGTGTCTTGCAAAAGTATTCATCCCCTTTGGTGTTTGTCCTGTTTTGTTGCATTACAAGATGGAATTAAAATTGATTTTTTTTTTTTTTGGGGGGGGGGGCGGTAGCACCATTTGATTTACACAACATGCCTACCACTTTAAAGGTGAAAATTGTTGTTTTATTGTGCCACAAACAATAATTAAGATGAAAAACAAAACAGAAATCTGGAGTGTGCATAGGTATTCACCACCTTTCATATCTCATCTCATCTCATTATCTCTAGCCGCTTTATCCTGTTCTACAGGGTCGCAGGCGAGCTGGAGCCTATCCCAGCTGACTACGGGCGAAAGGCGGGGTACACCCTGGACAAGTCGCCAGGTCATCACAGGGCTGACACATAGACACAGACAACCATTCACACTCACATTCACACCTACGGTCAATTTAGAGTCACCAGTTAACCTAACCTGCATGTCTTTGGACTGTGGGGGAAACCGGAGCACCCGGAGGAAACCCACGCGGACACGGGGAGAACATGCAAACTCCGCACAGAAAGGCCCTCGCCGGCCACGGGGCTCGAACCCAGGACCTTCTTGCTGTGAGGCGACAGCGCTAACCACTACACCACCGTGCCGCCCCACCTTTCATATGAAACCCCTTAATTAAAACCTGGTCCAACCAATTCACTTCATAAGTCACATAATTAGTTGATTAAGATCCACCTGTGTGCAAAATGTCACATGATCTGTCACATAATCTCTGTATGAATCAACCTGTTCTGGAAGGACCCTGACTCTGCTACACAACTAAGCAAGCAACCTGAGAACCGAGGAGCCTCCAAACAGGTCAGAGACAAAGTTGTGAAGAAGTATAAATCAGGGTTGGGTTATAAAAAAAAATCCCAAACTTTGAATATCCCACGGAGCACCATTAAATCCATTATAGCAAAATGGAAAGAATATGGCACCACTACAAACCTGACAAGAGAAGGCCACCCACCAAAACTCACAGACCAGGCAAGGAGGGTATTAATCAGAGATGCAACAAAGACACCAAAGATAACACTGAAGAAGCTGCAAAGATCCACAGTGGAGATGGGAGTATCTGTCCATAGGACTACTTTAAGCCATACACTCCACAGAGTGGGACTTTGTGGAAGAGTGACCAGAAAAAGCCATTGCTTAAGAAAACACATTTGGAGTTTGCCCAACAGCATGTGGCAGACTCCCCAAACACACGGGAGAAGATTCTCTGGTCAAATGAGACTAAAATTGACCTTTTTGGCCATCATGGGAAATGCCATGTGTGGTGCAAACCCAGTACCCTGAGAACACCATTCCTACAATGGAGCATGGTGGTGGCAGCATTATGCTGTGGGGATATTTTTCATCTGCAGGGATAGGAAAGCTGGTCAGGATTAAAGGAAAGCAGAGGTGGAAAAACTGGATTGACAAAGTAAAAATCCTGCTTAGGTTTTCCTTCTGCCTGTGCTCTCAGCACAGGTGATTTCACCAATTAGCTCATCAACCTGGCTTAGGGGATGTGGTAATTAGGATCAGCTGGTTCATTGAATTGGCTGGAGCAAAAATGTGGCAGGGTTTTTACTTTCTGCACCTGGGTTTTTCCACCTCTGAAGGAAAGATGGATGGCACTAAATACAGGGCAATTCTGGAGGAAAACCTGTTTGAGTTGGCCACAGGTTTAAGACTGGGACAAAGGTTCACATTCCAGCAGGACAATGATCCTAAATGTACTGCTAAAGCTACACTGGAGTGGTTCAAAAGGAAACATTTAATTGTCTTGGAATGGCCTAGTCAAAGCCCAGACCGCAATCCAATCGAGAATCTGTGGCATAACTTGAAGATTGCTGTACACCAACACAATCCATCTAACTTGAAGGAGTTGGAGCAGTTTTGCCTTGAGGAATGGGCAAAAATCCCAGTAGTTAGATGTGCTAAGCTAATAGAGACATACCCCAAGAGACTTGCAGCTGTAATTGTAGCAAAAGGTGGCTCTACAAAGTATTGACTTTTGGGGGGATTTAATGGTGCTTTAATGGATTTAATGGTGCTCTGTGGGATACTCAAAGTTTTGGATATTTTTTAAAACCCCTGAGCCATACTTCACCACACCTTTGTCTCTGACCTGTTTGGAGGCTCCTTGATTTTCATGTCGCTTGCTTCGTAGTGTTGCAGAGCCATGGTCCTTCCAGAACAGGTTGATTTATACAGACATCACGTGACAGATCACATGACACTCTGATTGCACACAGGTGGATCTTAATCAACTAATTATGTGACTTATGAAGTGAATTGGTTGGACCAGCTCTTATTTAGGGGTTTCATACGAAAAGGGGTGAATACCTATGCACACTCCAGATTTCTGTTTTTTCATCTTAATTATTGTTTGTGTCACAATAAAACAACAATTTGCACCTTTAAAGTTGTAGGCATGTTGTGTAAATCAAATGGTGCTAACCCTCCAAACATCCATTTTAATTCCAGCTTGTAATGCGACAAAACGGGACAAACACAAAGGGGATGAATACTTTTGCAAGACACTATATTACAGAAATACAGTTTCATAGCATCACCTTAATAGGTTTTGTAAACCTTTTGTCTCCACAGAAATGTAACTTCACATAAATCCACCCCTACTTTGTAATTCCTCTTCTGGATGTTGACAATCACAGGAGACTTTTTGATGGGAAACATTCTTCTTTCTTAACCGTACACACTGAAACTCTCTGAGGGCAAACCTATCTCAGTTGTACCTGTTTCATGTCCTCACAGTGTCTGATTTAAGGCAGAGCATACAACTGATAAACGGTGGAGATAAAACAAAACAGGAACTTTGCTGCAGAAGCATACATTTTCCTTGTACTTTTCTACCCTCGCTGGCAAATCTGCAAATCTTTCAGTTTGTTTTCAGAAACATAGTTTATATTTTATATAGTCATATGGACCAAGTCCTGCCCTTTCTAAATCCATTAGTTTCTTAAACATCTGTTGTATAATGTAGTCATCATAAAAGCTTGAGACATGGTTTACTCGTAAGCAAATCTGTTCTTCAAAAACAGCAGATGCAATTTGCTAAGGTTATTTCTCTTGGGCATATTATCTTGACAACTCATCAGAATAGACATTTTTACTTTTGACTAATTTAAAACTTATTTTCACAGTGAATCGTGAGGCGTCTGGCTCCTTGTCTGTGGCACTGTCAGCCTGCCTCCCAATCCTACTCTTTACATTCCCTGCCAGTCTGCTCAAATACCAAAATTACAGGCCAACTGCTTTGATTGACAGGCTGCTCAACCCTGGCCATCACTGTGCTCAGTTGCAACAGTCCAATTACTGGACCCAGGCCAACCAGAACCTTAATCCCACGGCTGACTGCTCTGGTACTAACACCTCACAAACGTCATCTCATACTGCAGGCAAAGAACTGATGCAATAGGAGGGACACCTGGAATCATGGAACAAATCCAAATTATTAGAGAATACACTTACCTTAACTAGTGTTGTCAACATATATGGCGGTAAGATGACCTACAATACATGAGTAATACCTTCCTGAGCTAATAAAAACAGACTAAACTCTAACCTGGAGTTTTTACTACTGTAACAGATCAGGAGACTCAAACACACTGGAAATACACTGCTTTATTTCTTTTTTTTTCTGTGTTCTATCCCCTCCTCCTAATTTGTGACAAACAAAAAGTACAGTACTGTGCAAAAGTCGGGTTATTATATCAGTAGCAAAATAGGAAATTTTTATTTCCCGTGGTATAGAGATTTTAATAGAATAATATAATGAGCAATGGACCACCCAGCCAGTCTGGAATTTCCCTGCAGAGTCATAAGCAAGCGAGTCTGCACTGTTAAAGTTTTGCTGCTTCTTGATACTCATCGTATTTTTAATATTTAGAAAGTTACCATTTTATTGTTTTTGAAAGTACCTTTGCTTTACAGATGGCTACGAGCCTTGCCAAATGAGTTCAGCTTGGCAGATCACCCTTTAGTAGTTGAAATCACTCTCATTAGTAAATACAAAAATCTTCAACACTAATTGTATGAATGTTTAGGAGCCTGTGTTAAATGGTATCCTAAACTCAGTACAGCATGCTAGATAAAACTAGCCAACAACTAACGTCATTAGAGCTGCCTTTTTAATCCAGGCTATGCCTACAGTTTGCAGTAGTACTGCAGTATTTACTGCAATCTTATCCCCTCCAAAACTTGGGAGGACATGTCCCCCAGATTAACTTTTATATGTGGTTCTTGATCAGTCACATATCTAAGAGGTGGTCTGTTGTGCAAAACTGACCAGAGACTTCTGGATGATATCCTACTGAAAAATTAATGTTTCTTAAAATAACAAGGGTGGCACAATGGTGCCGTGAGTAATGTTGCCATGGCACAGTTCCAGGGTCCCCAGTTCAATCCTGAACACAGATGTGGAACTCGGTGGAACTCAGATCTTTGTGGAGTTTTGTCTTCTCTGCATGGCATGGGTTTCCTCCAAGTTCCAGAAACATGTTGATAGGTGTATTGGCTTTGCCACTAATTACCTCCGCCAAGGAGGTTATGTTTTCGGTAGTGTTGGTTGGTTTGTTTGTTGGTTGGTTTGTCTGTTAGCAACATTGCGGAAAAAGTAATGAACGGATTGCTCTGAAATTTTTTCCAGAGGTTTGACTGGGCACAAGTAACAATCCATTAGATTTTGGTGGTGATCTGGATCACCTTCTGGATCCCGGATTTTTTTAAAGGATTCTTGGCGGAGGTCTGCACTCTCCGAGTGCTTTTCTAGTTGTGAATGTGTATGCATGGTGTCCTGTGATGTTTCAATCCAGAGTGTATTCTCACCTTGTGCCCAGTGTTCCTGGGATAGGCTTTGGATCCACCGAGACAAAGATGAAGCAGTTTTTGAAGATGGATGAATGTGATTAAATCATCCAAAAACAAGACCTCTGTCAAAGAATCTGTCTTATCCTTACAGGTTTGTAGATGTTTATTTGCAATAGTGTGATTTTTTTTCCCACATATTTCGGGTTAAATATATCACTTACGTACACAGCAACCCTATGGAATGAGAGGGTTAAAGCTAAATTCTGATCGCATACAGCAGCTGTAGAGTTACCGTGCACAGGTGAATTTATTTATGCATGTGTGTGTATATGTAAGAGACCCTGAGTCACTTGAGCCAGTCTGTCACCAGTCTGACAGTAAATCTGTCCATTCACATGCATATAAATGTAAGGCCCATTCTTGATAGTTTCCCCACTCGTCCACCTCAAACCCCCATGGGATTCTCCTGTCAAACTACTGAAGTCCACTGCATCAGCAACGTTGCTGTGGAGCATGCATTTTCCTTTAACACAAAAAGCAAAGCAGTCCTGTGCTTTTGTCTGGGGTGTTTGTGTGTGTTTCTGTTTAGCTGGGGGCTATTTTGATATGCTATAACTACATGCTGTCAGTGCATGAACTGTAACGACTCTGGCCACTCCTTTTAACATCATCATTTAGCTCTTTCACTTCCTCCTAAAATGCACAGGTCCTGCCTGTACTTGTGAAGGTTTGGTATGTTTCTGAGAGTCATCACCAGTTCTACTACTGGCACTGTGCACTACTAGGAAAGGTAGTAGTAGTGATGAAAGGTTTCAGCTATCCTGGAAAGTAGCAGTTGTAAGATGAGTATGGTGACTGGTAAGATGAGTATGGTGACTGAGGTTGTGGTATAATCTCAAAGATGCTTTATCAGGAATATCAGTTTTGAATTATTGTACGTTTGATTCTGATGAATGAGTGAGGCCCCTCAGATGAGTGGCAAAACATATTTGATTATACCATGTCTCCAGTCATTTTGATTTATTAGTACTACTTGATATCATCATTACTAAGTGCCATGCTCATACTTACGGTACAGCTTCTTATCTGCATAAACATTGTTGGTGGGGTGCTAATTATTTTCATAATTACCTTGATTCATTTAGAAAGCCTTTTCTGGACATAGAGTATACAGTTGTTCAGAAAGCATAACTGCATGTATGTTGCTATTTCACTGGTGTTCTTGCTTGTTGGCATTCCACTCCTCATTACATGCTTTCTATTAAAACAGCTGTCATGGTGGGCCTTGGGGAATAGATTCTTCTGACCATAGGATATCAGAGCCAGTCACTATGATTGAGTGCCATTAGAAAACACATGGGGACAAGCTACATTGGGTTCAAGTGAAGTACATGTTGAGGCACAACACAGAAAGGACAAAATTCTTCCTTTAGGGTAGATAAAATAACAGAACTTGTCTTCAGAACAATGATCCATCCATCTACCCATTATCTGTAGCTGCTTATCCTGTTCTACAGGGTCACAGGCAAGCTGGAGCCTATCCCAGCTGACTATGGGCGAGAGGTGGGGTACACCCTGGACAAGTCACCAAGTTATCGCAGGGCTGACACATAGAGACAAACAACCATTCACACTCACATTCACACCTATGGTCAATTTAGAACCAACAATTAACCTAACCTGCATGTCTTTGGACTGTGGGGGAAACCGGAGCACCCAAAGGAAACCTACGTAGACACAGGGAGGACATGCAAACTCCACACAGAAAAACCCTCGCCAGCCACTGGGCTCGAACCCAGGACCTTCTTGCTGTGAAGCGACAGTGCTAACTACTACAGCACTGTGCCGCTGGCCAGAACAATGATAAATTGCTCAATTATTAACCAAAAACTTAACAATATCGTGTTTAACTTTTCATAGCAGGCAGTTGCTACCTTTGGCTTTCTTAAAGGCTTAAAGGCTATTTATAATGGCTTTGACTAAGGTAGCACCGATATGAAGCTGAGGATATTCCATTTTGTTTTACACAGTGGGACAGAGAGGTTTAATCTGATTTGCACCAATAGCAGCTACACTATATGGCCAAAGGTTTGTGGACACCTGACCATACCACCAGTATGTGGTTCTTCTCCATAATATTGCCACAAAGTTGAAAGCACACAATTGTATAGGGTGTCTTTATATGCTGTAGCATTACAATTTCTCTTTACTGGAACTAAGGGTCCAAACCTGTTCCAGCATGACAATGCCCTTGTGCATAAAGTGAGGTTCATGAAGACTTGGTTTACCAAATTTGGTGTGGAAGAACTCAAGTGGCCTGCACACAGCCCTGATCTCAACCCCACTGAACACATTTGGAATTAATTGTAACGCCAACTGTGCCCCAGGCCTCGTCACCCAACATCAGTGATCTCACTAATGCTCTAGTGGCTGCATGGGCAAAACCAAATAGCCATGCTTGAAAATCTAGTGGAAAGCATTCTCAACAGCAAAGAGAAGACTCAATCTGGAATGGGATGCTCAAGTAAGATGGTTAGATGTCCACAAACTAGCATTTTATCCCCTTTCTCCTCTTCAACATGGGTGACACGGTGGTGTAGTGGTTAGCACTGTCGCTTCACAACAAGAAGGTTCTGGGTTTGAGCCCAGTGGCCAATGGGGGCCTTTGTGTGTGGAGTTTGCATGTTCTCCCTGTGTTTGCGTGGGTTTCCTTCGGGTGCTCTGGTTTCCCCCACAGTTCAAAGACTGTTCAAGGTTCACAGTCCCCCACAGTTCAAAATTAACGTGGGGCAGCCATGACCTGAGATTGGGCCGAAGTGCTTCTGAGCAAGGTACCTAACCCCCAACTGCTCCCTGGGCACTGCAGCATAGCTGCCCACTGCTCTGGGTATGTGTGTGCGCATGTGTGTTCACTGCTTCAGATGGGTTAAATGAAGAGGAGAAATTTCACTGTGTGCTTAAGTCTGTGCTTGTGTGTACGTGTGACAAATAAAGGCTTCTTCTTCTTCTATGTCCCATTATGTACATCATGTCCTCTTGTGTCTTGGGATTAGTAAAAAGCAAAAATCTACATAGTACACTTGAGAAACAAATATTCTGACCTCATAAATTTGCATGTTTTACATTTGAGGCTCTTATTATAGTTGTCTATTCACGTTGGGTGAAGAATGATGTTTGACTTTGAATTAAGTGACAAGGTGTCATGGCAGGTTTGGTTGAAAGGTGTATGGGCTGCTTTTAAAACACCACCATCAAGTGGTCATAGTCTGTAAATGCTCATAATTCATACCTGCATGAGTGCATGTTCTCTTCAGAAGGACATGACTTTAAAGATGATTAAGCTTCAGTAAATATTATCCTTCCTTTCAACATTCATTTAATTACACTCATTAAGCACATGCAGAAAAAATGCAACAAAAAAACTACCATTTGTACAGTGGTCTTGGGTCTAAATTTATAAGAAATATACAGTATAGTTTAGTATATTTACTGTTTTTCATATGAAAAGATTATATACTGTTTCGGAAAGCAGTCTCTAGTTTGATTATTTTCTTTGACATCACATATCCTTGAAAAATGATGGAATGTGTAATGGAACTCAGTCCTGAGGTCTGTGCTGCTTGTTTATTCTGCACCACAACAGCAACCATGATAAAATCAGAACAATAAGTTATGGCTGGTCACTCTTCAGAGATGTCATTTCAACAAGCCTGACAGAGGAATTAATCATGCTTACATGACCAAGAGCTACACCAGCTATAATTACAGCTTCCCAAAGCGTGCATCACAAGTACAAATAGAGAAAGTATGAGTCTGTGCTGAGAAACCTTAGCATCTCAGCCATAACACACACACTTTCTAAAAAAAAAAGAAAAGTTGGGATGCTGTGTGAAACATAACCCTAGTTATTTATGTACCAGTCAAAAAAGTTTGGACACACCTACTCATTCATAGGTTTTTCTTTATTTAGACTATTATTCTAAAATGTAGAAAATAATGACATCAAAACTATGAAATAACATCTCATTATCTCTAGCCGCTTTATCCTGTTCTACAGGGTCGCAGGCAAGCTGGAGCCTATCCCAGCTGACTACGGGCGAAAGGCGGGGTACACCCTGGACAAGTCGCCAGGTCATCACAGGGCTGACACATAGACACAGACAACCATTCACACCTACGGTCAATTTAGAGTCACCAGTTAACCTAAGCTGCATGTCTTTGGACTGTGGGGGAAACCGGAGCACCCGGAGGAAACCCACATGGACACGGGGAGAACATGCAAACTCCACACAGAAAGTCCCTCACCGGCCATGGGGCTCGAACCCGGACCTTCTTGCTGTGAGACGACAGCGCTAACAGAGATGCCTACCCCAAATTTTGAATTTCAGTATTCTTGAAAACATTTTTCAGTATTTTGGAATGAGTTTCAGTAACATTAATTTATGCGCATTTCCATTATAAAGAGGTGTATATACCAATATGTTTAACATTTAAATTATTAAAAAGTACTGTTTTGTGTGAATTGAATAAACAAAACACGAGCAGCCATCTCAATTGAATTTCCACTCAACAAATTTCTAGAGCATACAATATATCACATTTTTCTAAATACAATAGTGTTCCCTGTTTGCAGACATTAAGGTTGACTACCAATCATTGGTATTGAATGTAACTCCTCAAAAGTATTATATTATATTGCCTGGCAAAATGTTCTACCTGTTAACGGATTCTAATAAAATTTTAAAAAAATTCTTATTTCATGCCAAAGAGAGTCTGACATTATCTTAATGTCCCAATATATAAATACTTCAGCATAATGCTTCAGATGAGACATTGAATAAAATGACATTTGTATTTAAAACAGTGGAATGATCAATTTTTTGCCACAATCCCAAGAGCACTAATCATAAAATTCTGTTTTTGATCATACTACATGTACATTTGTACTTGCAACACTGAAAAGACTTTGAATTAAAGAAGTACAGCCAGTGTTTGATATTTCAGTGAATAAAAATCAGACATGTAAAAAGAAACTGAATAAGTTTAACTCACATTTCATGGCACTAATTGGCAAGTTCAACTCCAAGCATAGGTCAACCATCACCGCTTCAGCACGTGTCACGTTCCGTGTCTTTTCATCCACAGATTTCGTAAAAAACTGCTGGATACCCCCAGATTTACTTTCCGCCTGACTCGCCATTTCAGCATACTCCATATGTTTTTTTGTAGTTGACATGCCGCGTGCAGTCATCGCGACCACCATGAGTGATGTTAATGTCAGTTCTACACAGTTTGCAGTGCGCGTATCCATTGCCCTTTTGACTGGGTGTAATGCACTGTATATCGTGGGAGGAACACCTGAGACCTGTGCTTCACTTGTCCCGATACTGAGCGTTTTATTTCCACGACTGAGAAGCAGCACCATGCGTGTGTGATGTCGAGCGAAAATAGCGCGAACAAATGTGCGGTATATGCGCATGTCACACACAGCATGTGCAGTATCTGCGCACATAGACATATAAACATAGACGCTGCATTGAGCTGGTGGCCCCGTTACTGGGATACGTCAGAGTGTCCGCCATATTGGATGTGGCAAATCTTCCCCGTAAACCAATGCAAGTAAATGGACTGAACTTCATAAAGCCCCTTTCTACAATAATATTTAACTCGATGCCTTTTATTCACCCATTAACACATACACGTATATATTTGGAAAACAAACAGGCATCAAAACAACATATATAAAACTTTTAATGTGATGGTTATAAATAGTGTGCGAAATACCCATCAATATTCCGTGGGAGGTGGGACCTAAATTTCCTCAACATGCAGCAGGCCACTTTTTTTTTTTTATTCCGCTGCTACTATCGTAGGCTACTAACGACATCTACACATCAAGGCATGTTTTGGAGCTCAGCGGGGATCGTGTAGAATAATGTGCTGTGCTTACGCTGCTGAAGCCGTGCCGTGCCGTCTCCACATCACTTTCATTAAATGCCGTGCAGATAGGCTATAAAATGTCTCCAAAAACAATTTTTGCAATATACAGTGCTCTTTGGAAAAAAAAATCAATTAAACCATACAATGGGATTGCTCTATGTGATTGCTTCACAGTCTGACATGCTTCCAATCTCTTCTATTTTTGAGTGTGCCATCACCATCTGACAGCTGGTGGTGAAATTGGTTGGGTGGGCTATGAAATAAACTATATTATATTCGTTGTTTGGAGACAGGTTTCACTGAGCGGCTATTATGCACGAGACTTCATATTAGCCACAAAGTCAGGAAAATCTGTTCGTAAAATTACGTTATAATGACCAAATACAATGAAAAGTATTTTTCCAGTCTCACCTGTGAAAGGTAATCCCATGCGATCTCGTTTGGATGGTAAACCTGTTGGTACAGTTAAACGCAACACATGAATGAGGCATCTTTATTCTCCACTTTGCCACATCCAATATGGCGGTGAGGATGACGTATGATTCTACGCGGAAGGCGGTGTCTATGTTTATATGTCTATGTCTGCGCATGTCACACACAGCATGTGTGGTTGTCGTAAAAATAAATAGCCGTGAATCGCTCATGGACTGAAAAAGTTGCTTGAACATTTAAAAACAACTCACGGGAATTTTTTAAGACTTTATAATAATTCCGTACAGAATAACACTGTTTGCCGTAACATCGTATTTACGTAACTTCTCCATACAAAATACGGCCAATCCGTACTAGTAGGCATCTCTGCGCTAACCACTACACCACCGTGCCGCCCGTTTACAAAATATGTTTCATATTTTAGATTCTTCAAAATAGCCACTGTTTACCTTGATGCTGCTTTGCACACTATTGGCATTATCTTAACCAACTTCGGGTAGTCACCTGGAATGCTTTCCAGTGAACAGGTGTGCCTGGTCAAAAGTTAATTAGTGCAATTTCTCACCTTGATGCATCTGAGACCATCAGTGGTTGGGTCGAGGTCATGCTGATACATGGTAAATAGCCCTATTAGACAACTGTAGTAATCCATTTTATGTCAAGTATCTCTTAGCTATCCATCCATTATCTGTAGCCGCTTATCCTGTGAAGGGTCACAGGCAAGCTGGAGCCTATCCCAGCTGACTATGAGGGACTAGTACGGACACCCTGGACAAGGTCACCAGGTCAGTGCAGGGCTAACACAGAGACAAACAACCATTCACACTCACACCTACAGTCAATTTAGGCCCTGTCCACACGGCAACGGATTCAGGTGAATCCGATAAAATTTTTTATCATTTCGGCCTGGCGTCCACACGGCACCGGCATTTTGGGTGCCCCAAAACGATATTTTTTGAGAATGGTTTCCAGAGTGGAAAAATCTGGCAACGGCGCCGTTGCAAAATCGTCTGGATGAGTAGAACTGATTTGTTTACGATGACATCACAACCACATGACTAGAACAAGCAGCACTCTCGCGCGCATCATTCGTAACAGCAACAATGGCGGACCCCAGAGTAGTAGTAGTTTCAGTGCTGCAGTCACTGCTAAGTTTATTCGCATTATTGAAGCAAAATGTACAGGTGTTATACCAACTAGGCAAGCAGCAGAGACGCTTACACGACCACACGCGTCCACCACGGCGTGTTCCTGTGAGTGCTTCACGCCGGGTAGAAGAAGGGGTTTATGCGCATGCGTCCTACTTCTTCTATTGTTCTGGTGTCTCTAATGGGACCATCTTACAGCGCACGTAGAGGTGTGGCATGTGTATTGCATCATTTTCAGCAAGCATTGCGTTGCCAAATGTACCTGATATTTTACTGATCCGTTGCCCATGTGGACGCGATTTTTTTTTACCCGCTAAAAAAAAAAATCTTGTTGCCGTTGTCGTGTGGATGTAGCCTTAGAGCCACCAGTTAACCGAACCTGCATGTCTTTGGGGGAAACCAGAGCACCCAGAAGAAACCCACGCAGACACAGGGAGAACATGCAAACTCCACGCAGAAAGGCCCTCACCAGCCACTGAGCTCGAACCCAGGACCTTCTTGCTGTGAGGCGACAGTGCTAACCACTACACCACCGTGCCGCCCCGACTGCTCAACTAAGTAAAGAGAAACAACAGTCCATCATTGCTTTAAGACATGAAGGGCAGTCAATCCTGAAAATTGTATCAACCACAGTTGCAAAATCCAACAAATGCTACAATGAAGGCGCTCATGAGGACTGTCCCAGGAAAGGAAGACCAAAACATCCTTCTGCTGCAGAACATAAGTTCATTAGAGTTACCAGTCTCAGAAATCACCAATTAACAGCACCTCAGATTAGAGCCTACATGAATGCTTCACAGAGTTCAAGTGGCAGACACATTTCAACATCAACGGTTTGGAGGAGACTGTGTTACTCAGGCCTTCATGATCGAACTGCTGCAAAGAAACCATAACTGAGGGAAACCAATAAGATGAAGAGAATTGTTTAGGCCAAGAAACAGACATTAAAAAGGGGGAGCAGATGGGATCGGCGTGTGTGGTTCCCACCATGACACATGAAGGTGGTGTGATACTTTTCAATTTATTCAAAATTGGAGGTCCATTTTTAACCAGCATCACTACCATAGCATTCTGCAGTGACATGCCATCCCATCCCATCCCATCTGCTCTTAGTGGGACCTTCATTTGTTTTTCAACAAGACAATGATCCAAAACACACCTGCAGGCTATGCAAGGGTTATTTAACAAAAAAGGAGAGGTAAGAAGAGCTGCATCAGATGACCTGGGCTCCATGATCACCTGACCTAAACCTGAGATGGTTTGGGATGAATTGGACTGGAGAGTGAAAGAAAAGCTACCAACAAATGCTCAAAATAGATGGGAACTCCTTCAAGACTGTTGAAAAACCATTCCAGGTGACTACCTCATGAAGCTGGCTGAGAAAATGCTGAGAGTGTGCAGAACTGTCACCAAATTTAAGCAAAAGGTGGCTACTTTGAAGAATCTAAAATAGAACACATTTTCCTTTGTTTATACACTACTTTTTTTGCTGACTACATGATTCCGTGTGTTATTTCATAATTTTGATGGCTTCAGCATCATTCTGCAATGTAGAAAATAATAAAAAAAAAACAAGATCAACTGTGAGCTACTGTTCACTTACGTATACCCCCGCTTTCGCTTATATCAGAATGCAAGCAATCGAAGGAATAGGACACTTACTGTATTATGAATGTTGACTTCAACAGATAATTAACCCTGAAACAAGTAAGTAAAGAGCAGTGTTCTCCCCAGGGATTTCATATAGCATCCTGGTAAACTGTCATTTTGAAATAGCATTTTGGTTCTTGAAATAGCGTCAAAATCCACCCTATATGTTTCGTACATACATTCAGTCAGTAAACAGGAAGTTGACGTGCGACAGACCTGAAAACGGTATACACGGTATAGAACCCCAAGCTGAAACTTGACACCAAATATCAAGAAAGTTGTGATTTGTAGTTGCTGAGAAAAGTGTTACAAAAATTTTGTAAATCCACCCTATGTTTCGTAAATACATTCAGTCGGTAAACTGGAAGTTGATGTGCGACAGACCTGTAAATGGTATACACGGTATAGAACCCCAAGCTGAAGTTTGGTATCAAGTACCAAGTGGCTATGATTTGTGGATGCTGAGAAAAAAGGTATTTCAGACAGATGGAGATATGGATGGACGGACAGAGGTAAAAAACCAGTATACCCTCCCTCCTTCAGAGCAGGGGTATAATAAATAAACAAACAAACAAACAAACAAAAAATCACTGAATTAGAAGGTGTCCCCAAACTTTTGACTGATACTATATCCAGCCATTGTCTATAACACTCTGGGTCATGAGGGAGCTGAAGCCAATCCCAGTTGACTTCAGGTGAGAGAACAACCATTCACACTCAGTCCTGTGGGCAATTTAGAGTAGCCAGTTGACTAATCTTCATGTCTTTGGACCCAGAGGAAACCCATTCAGGGACGAGGAGAACATGCAACCGCCACACAGAAAGGCCCCAGTCAGCCGCAGAGTTCAAACCTGGAACCTTCTTGCTGTGAGGAGACTATGAGAGAGAGAGAGACTCAGCCACATAAGAATGATGAAGAAAAAAGAAAAAAGTGTTCAGAGAAACAGGATGTTTTAGACAAAAGTCCTCAGGTGTGCAAGCCAAGTGCTTCTGAGGCTGTTAGATGGGAAAAAAGTTAAAGTGCTGATGACACGTTTTTGACATCTTTGGCGATGTTTTATAACATAAGTAATTCCCGAGGATCCATATATTAATTCACGAAGGCGCCTATTTTACAAGTTATGATAAAAAACGCGGCTATTTGGGCAAATTTGACGGGGCTGCAGCACCCAGGAGACGAAAGAGGAGGAGGAGCTATATGACGTCAGCGAAAGAACCTTCCTCCTAACTTACCAGTTTGTTGTTGATGCGACAGGTGTTCAGTTTATCATTATTAGTATTTTTATTAGACATTATATATATATAGTTATTATGCCTTCGCGTTGTGTTGCCAGCTTTTGCTCCAAAACCCACAAGGATGGGGTAAGTTTATTCAAGTTTCCCAGAGATCCCGAGCTGCATGCGAAGTGGGTGAAGCAAGTCAGGCGCACTCGTGACAAGTGGGAGCCCTCAGCAACATCCGTCCTGTGCTCTGAACACTTCGATTTGGATTGTTTTGACACCCTTCCCAGCTTAAAAGAATCTCTTGGGTGTTCAGTTCAGCACAAACGTGTGCTGCTACCATCAGCAGTGCCTACACAGTGTTGCCAGTTTGGGAGGTTTCCCGCCCAGTTGGGCGGTTTCAAGTGCATTTTGGTGGGTTTTGAACATATTTTGGGCTGGAAAACTTCAGCAGTATCTAGCAACAGATACTGCTGAAGTTTTCCAGCCCAAAATATGTTCAAAACCCACCAAAATGCACTTGAAACCGCCCAACTGGGCGGGAAACCTCCCAATCTGGCAACACTGCCAGTATTCCGGAGGGGGTCTACTAGTAGCTATGCCAGATCCAAAGACAGTCCTCCTGTCAGAACATGTGTTGTGAAACTACATAAGATAAAGGTACATAGAGCTATAGATTCTACATGATAATCATAAATGTAATCATAAAGTCGGCGTGATATCAGTCATGTATTTGCTTGTGAAAGCTTGCGGCTTTCATGTAACTGCCGCCTAGCAACGAGAGGCAAAGGGTAAAGAGGGTAGGCTATCATAGATTCTATTCGGAAGAGATCAACACAATTCTAGACTCCCAGAAGAGGAAGAGCTAGCACTAGAGAGTTCACCGGCGTTTTCATGCGCCATTTCCATTGAGTAGAACAGCCAGTGAACCGCAGCGTGTTCTTCCGCTGACGTCACAACATGGCCGCAAGCCACGGACCCAGTTTTCTTGCGCTGTGCAATTAAAAGTTGGATATTCACGTAACAACAGCTTCTTTTCACGTAATTATAAACAGAAATCTAACATGTTTGCCATGTTGTATAGTTTATTTAAGAAATTGCATAGAGTCATGTTCGTGTCATCAGCCCTTTAATATTCAAAACAGTAGCAGTTAAAACATGGCATTCCTGTAGAACTGCCTATATAGTGTACATGTACTACACAGTTACCTACATATAGCAACTAAAGCATAAATAAAAATCCATGAAAAAAAAAAAGACACTGCTCAATATTTCTACTCAAACATATTGGTTAAATAAAATGTGTTCCCATTGTAGCAGGTGAGCGTATAAATCAGGAGACAGTGATATTCACTATGGTTTGGCAAAACATTTAATATTTTATGAGAGTTAGCCATGAGGGAATGGACCTACAGTATTTATCGATTTAAAGTCTGTTTTGTCTGAACACAGACATTCAGTGGTTTTGCAGAAACTCGGCTCAGCGTGCAGTTGAACTGTTCACTAAAAGCCTGTAGTAACAACGGAGCTGCCTCTTCGATTGTGACATCCCGGCCAAGCTCTTGGCTGAGTGAGGTGACCCCTTTTCCCACAATACCACAGGGCACAATGTGGTCAAACCAGCTCATGTCTGTGTTGCAGTTCAGTCCCAAACCATGAGAAGTGATGTATCTACCACAGTGGATACCTGAAAATATATTGGTAGGTTACCATTCTTTTATTACATTTGAACTTCAGTTTGTGTAAAACAATGGAGAAGAAAAAAAAAAAAATTACCAATTGCACATATTTTGTTATTTCCAACCCAGACACCAGTGTCTGGTGAGGTGGTGGCTTTAATTCCAAACTTGCCACACATCTTAATCACTGTTTGTTCCAGTTCATACACATACCACCTCACACTCTTCTTAAAGCAGCTCAGGTTAAGAATAGGATAACACATCATCTGCCCTGGTCCATGAAAGGTTATAAGACCTCCACGGTTTGTTCGAAAGAATTCTGCACCCAGATCTTTCAGCCTCTGCTCCTCTTCAGCAGGGTACGGTGCTCTCCGAATGCCAATAGTGTAAACAGGATCATGTTCACACAAGAGTAAAGTGTTTGGAGTTTGGCTTGAAGAATCAAAATGCTGTCTGATGTATTGCTGCTGTATCTGTAGGGCACTGCGGTAAGCAACTCTCCCCAAGTTCACAATGCTGACTGAGGGCTTTCCAGGTGACATCTTTGCAGGATTGCACCTTCTGCTGTCTGACCTGATGAGATATTAAACATATATAATTATTATACATGCAAGACACTTTTTCGACGGAATAAAAAAACATGTAGTCTATTCCCTTCTAGCAGGTTTCATTCATTTGGTTCAATAGCATGCGATATTGTTAGCATATCACTTATCCTACGTGTATTACGCCACTATACTCAATGGAGAATGAGTGTTGAACATGGTTTACGATATGGCATGGTTGTCAAGACAACATGACGTCACACGCCGGAGCTGACGCAAATATCCAATGAGAAAGCTTTCTGCTGCGCATGCACAGAAGCATTTATTTTTTCACCGGGAAAGAGAAAGATGCATTGAACACCCGAAAGACTATCAAAACTTAATTAGATATCCTTCAGCATATTTACAAGCAGTAGCAAACCATTACTATCAGAACTGGGACTTCAGTTCATCCAAAACTTAGCCAGACACACCAAAAAGCAACAGAGCAAAGGATTTTGCAAGGGATTAGTGGTAGGGTGCCAGGAAGCTCCGTTGTGTGTAGAAGTCGATGTTGATTTTCAAAGTAAGTAAATTACATAGGGAAAAGAATAAGTCTGAGTGAAAAAAAACTGTGGTGAGCATGCAGCATGGGGGGGAAAAAAAAAAAAAAAAAAGAGTCTGGAGACAGAAATCTTAGTTTCTCAGTCGTTAGCCTGTGCTACTTGTTCTCGATAGCGCTGGCTTGACTGCTTTATTAGCATTCGCTAACACTACTGATGAATGCTACACCAGCTGGAAGGTTACTTCACTGCTGCGCTAGCAGCGGCAACTTGCGGGTAAGCTAGCGTTGGCCTTCGAGAATGCTGATATGCAGAGTGCATATGTATAATAATAATAATAGCTTTTTTTTCATAGTATATCAGACATATTCCATTCACCTAGCATGATACTGAACTTGTCTTTGACTCGTTCAATATCATGTTAGCTGAATGGAATATATCCAATATACCACTCAACACAAGCCAATATTATTTAAATATAATATTTAATATGAGCCTTAGAATCTGGTCTACAGTCAGGTGGGAATACATAAAACCAGTTACTTTACCATTACAGAAGACTGAGTGGGAATGAAAATTTGTTAATGAGAGTGGCAGCTACAATTGTCAACAGTCCATAATTATCAACACCTTTTCAGATTTACCAGTAAAAAACAATTTTACAAAAAGGTGAGTTTCAGTTACAGCAATTATTATTGGTTAATTAATCAACAGGAAGACCCCCCCCCTCGCCCTTTGTTCTTGTCATCTGATGACACAGCTCGTTACCTGAGATGGAATTTTTTTCAGCATGATCAGCAATTTGAGAAAAACCAGGAGATCATCATCGCAGGTAAGCATGGTGGAAAGATCATGGACATGTTTTCATCACATCTCATTATCTCTAGCCACTTTATCCTGTTCTACAGGGTCGCAGGCAAGCTGGAGCCTATCCCAGCTGACTACGGGCGAAAGGCGGGGTACACCCTGGACAAGTCGCCAGATCATCACAGGGCTGACACATAGACACAGACAACCATTCACACTCACATTCACACCTACGGTCAATTTAGAGTCACCAGTTAACCTAACCTGCATGTCTTTGGACTGTGGGGGAAACCGGAGCACCCGGAGGAAACCCACGCGGACACGGGGAGAACATGCAAACTCCTGGACATGTTTTTACTTATCAAATTGACCAATATTTCATGATCTCCTTGTCGAAACCTACTTTGTTTCTTACTCTTTCATTTGACAGTCACCATTTTGTATCTAAATGCACGTTTGAGAAAAGTCACATGAGGTGTCAATAATAGTCATCACTTTCACCGGTGTCCACCATTATCGACACCCTGTGGAATTAAGTGACATTTACAACTGTTATGGATCCATCTTGGTGTAACATTGTTGAAGTAGATGAAGTACTTAAAAAAAAAGTGCTGTGATTTATAAGATTTTTTTTTCTGATTCATAACAGAATGGAATGTTTATAGAGTATTTGGAATCCAATTGCAATAGAATTAGACCAAAATTAAATTCCTAGCATATTTTTTAAAAAATTACATGCTTGAAATATTCAGATTTTTTATTCCATTCAGAAAATGTGTGCGTGTTATTTACAAGCTGGGAGGTCCGTATCGTGAAATACCGTGACCGAGGTCTTGAAAGTACTGAGCGAGGCCCTCTGGACCAAGGTCAGTATTTAAGGCCGAGGTCACGGTATTTCACCATATGGACTGACCTTAAGCTGGTAAATAATATATTTATTTTTTCCTTTACCAAATTCTAACAGAAAACGAGAGCGGCCAAAAGGGAAAACCGAGCCGCCATTTTGAATCCTCATTCATGGCTGTAACTACATTTTGCCACCTATGTAGTCCCTGCAGGGCTGACACATGGAGACAAACAGCCATTCACACTCACATTCACACCTACGGTCAATTTAGAGCCACCAATTAGCCGGAGCACCCGGAGGAAACCCACACAGACATGGGGAGAACATGCAGACTCCACACAGAAAGGCCCTTGCCGGCTGCTGGGCTCGAACCCAGAACCTTCTTGCTGTCAGGCGACAGTGCTAACCACTACACCACCGTGCTGCCCCATACCAATTATTATTTTTTTAAATATAAATAATCATCTGGATGTCGATAATTGTGGAACGGCGTCGGTAACTGCGGACAAAGGTGCCGATAATTGTGGAACGGTGTCACGTGATCTGATACACTAAGCAATCGGAAATCAACTACTTTTTTCCCCAGTGGAAGTTTGAGTAATTGTTCATGCACAATTTACGTATCATAAGTCTTTTCTACTTTTGCAACGGCCAAAAGATTAAGGTGTCGATAATTGTAGCCGCCGCTCTATTCTATACCGTGTTGTTATTGTTGTTTTTAAACCTGATGCATTAACAGGTTTCCTGTGTGAAAGGCGCTTTGGTGACACTAATTGAGTGATTGAGCACTCATGTTACCATAATTTCGTTTCTAGCACAAATTCAGATGTGAGTAAATGAAATTAAAATCAAACAAGTACTGTCCCAGACGCGCCGAGAAATGCAGTGTGCTCAACACACCATGTCCTGCAGTGTGCTCAGGGGCGCCGCCAGAAATTTTGGGCCCCCCAACTTTCAACAAAAGCAGCAATCTTAAAGCATTTATGGGTTGTATTGCTGCTTACCTCCTTCTCCAAAGGGGGGTTCAGTGGTTTGGTAGGGCGGAGGTCCCCCTGAGGCTGAATCTGTGCATATTTAGGGCACCCCATTAGTTATGAAACTGGTTATTAGCACTAGTTATTAGCACCAGCATAACGTAATATTTCATCTTGTTTATCACACAAGTCAGTTCAGTTATTAAAATGGAAAAAATGTCACTGTACAAACTGTAAAAGTGTTCTCTTGATAGGCTAATCCAACCACGTTCATACTGTTCATTTACCATTCGCTAATATTTTGAACACACGTGAGCGATAGCTACCTTTCTTTGGGAAAAACTGAGTGACCAGTTGCCTGCCTCTCTGGTCCCTCTCAGCTTTCAGCTGCCTTTCTTTACGTTTTTTGACAGCCACGCTTCATATTTAGCGATCATAGACTGTACGCACTCCACTGCTGGCTGGCTGGCTGCTGCACCGCGACACAGCAGCAAGTAGCGTTGCACTGATCAGCACACAGATTTAACGCATCGCGCTTCTACTAGAACTGGACCGTACCATTTCGCAAAAGGGGGAGGGTTAAATGACAATATGTTGAAGAACTCAAGAAATAGACAACCTTGTTCAATTAGCTCATTTTACCAGATGGAATATTGCATTGTTGTTATTTCAAAAGTCTTATTAAAAACATTAAACGCATATTATCAGCCCCTTAAAGGGCCCCATGGCAGTGCTGGGCCCCTAGAATTGTTCTAACCTTTCCCCCCCTGGCGGCGCCCATGAGTGTGCTCAACACACCATGTCCTGCAGTGTGCTCAACACTGACACAAGAATGTGTTCAGAACATCAGCGCCACTTATCGATAAGACGCACTGACTGGTCTACTGTCAAAACTATTGGTTCAAATTCCACCAATCAAACGGCATTTTATTAACAAATCCAAAACAATCATTACAGACTGTATGAATCAGATATTTCGGAAAATGTGGAAATGGTGCAGGAAACCGTGCTCTCTTATCTTTAATAACATTAGGACACTTTCCTCCTCTACCGAACTCATTCATCACACACGGTTTAATGACAATAACATTTACTTTAACATTTCATTACCTGCTAGACTTAATCGTTCTGGATGTCGTTTTGAGAAATTCGACTAGTGAAAGTAATTAATACTATTAAAATCTAAGTGTATTTAAAATGTTACTTGGACGGCGCCATTTTGGCCAAAGAGCTTAACCGAACAAACAAGAGACGCAAGTAAGTAAATAAATAAACAAACAAACAAACAAACAAACTTTACGAAACACTTCGTTCAAGTTCAGTAGAAACAAATTGATCTATATTTTTAAAAATCGCCTCAGGATTTATTTCAATAAGCATGCTTGAGAGTGTGATAAAGACACTTCAACATTTTTTTCAACAGTCTTGCTATTTTTTTTTCCCCACAGTCGAATGTAAGTAGATGAAACTTCCAACATCAGACCATAATACATCAATTACACTCCTGTGTACTGAACTCAACACGGCTGTATCTGTTTAATAATATATAAACTATGTAGACAAACTCTACTGCTTTATAGACACAGAACAGTACTTACACATCTCCCGTCTTTCTCAAACATCTTTGGGCTTGTTCTTCTTCCTTGGGGGTTTTACGGCAGTTGGCATCCATTATGTTGCATCACTGCCCCCTTCTGGTTATATTTGTCCATTACGCGCTTGTGATTATACCGGTAAATGTCAGAAAGCTAAACAAACACTTTCTCCCCTCCATTGTGCAGAGGCGGACAAAGTACCCAACTTCATTACTTAAGTCAAAGTACAGATCCCACTGGTCAAATGTTACTCCGATACAAGTGAAAGTTGTCCAGTCAAATTTTTACTTAAGTTAAAGTACTGAAGTACTTGCTTTTAAAAATACTTAAGTATTAAAAGTACATTTTCTGTCAATACATTGTTGTATCATTGCCACAACGCTTACAAAACCTAATGCTGTGACCAAAGACAGAAATGTAAATTCACAAAATGAACGCATGCTGTGCCATCATGGTGGTTTAACGTTAAAGTGCCTATCACAGGTAAATTCAGGAGCAAGATCAATGTAATTCTACTATTTTATCTCATCTCATTATCTCTAGCCGCTTTATCCTGTTCTACAGGGTCGCAGGCAAGCTGGAGCCTATCCCAGCTGACTACGGGCGAAAGGCGGGATACACCCTGGACAAGTCGCCAGGTCATCACAGGGCTGACACATAGACACAGACAACCATTCACACTCACATTCACACCTACGGTCAATTTAGAGTCACCAGTTAACCTAACCTGCATGTCTTTGGACTGTGGGGGAAACCGGAGCACCCGGAGGAAACCCACACGGACACGGGGAGAACATGCAAACTCCACACAGAAAGGCCCTCATCAGCCACGGGGCTCGAACCCGGACCTTCTTGCTGTGAGGCGACAGTGCTAACCACTACACCACCGTGCCACCCCTCCTATTTATTAAACTTTGGTCAAATATCTGTCACATTTTGCATTCTGTGCAATTTTTTTTTACCTTGCGCAATACCAGAAAAATTCAGTTGAAATCAAGCCATTTGAGGCAAATTCATCAGCCTCTGAAAAAACTTGGCATTTGAATTTCCTGGCAAATATTGATTTTCATGATGTCGCGTGCGGAATGCCTCCTTCTGAATCCTACGTCAGTGCTGGTTTGTTTCTGAGAAAACGACCTGGTGGTTTTCTGCAAATTTATTCAATGTTATCACGTAATTATTAAAATGGTTAACTGATGTATCGTAGGAGCGTGTAGCAACACCAATCTTGATGGGATTAGTACTCATCATTTCCCAAAAGACCGGACAATGAAAGAGAAATGGGAGCGCTTGGTCTACACAGGCTGTGCACTGAAACCATGCAACCTCTCGCAGCCTGCTGGCGCTTCCGCAGGTAACGTCATGAATCTGGCTCCAGACTCCCTTGGGATTTTTCCAGACGCGGTTTGTTATTTAATTTTTTTTTCTGCTGTAGACAGATGGCTTTGTGCAAATTTATCCTTCTGGATGAGTGTGTAAAGGGACATACTTTCATATAAAAAAACAAGAAATTGGTCCAGAATATGCACTTTAAGCTAGCTAGCCAGTGAAGCTCCACCTGACATCCTAGCAAACTCTTTTCAAACTCAAAATCATATTGGGTAGCTAACGTTACTAGAAAAGAAAGATTTCTACATTGTGTTTATTTGGCAAGATTATGCAAAAACATATTTCTGAAAGCACTTCAGATAAGTTAACGTTATTCATGTTAGCGTAACTCCATTTTTACATGCTAACTAACAGTGTCCAAGTTAACTAGCTATGTGTAAACATTAGCTGTGGACAAGGCGATGGCAACTTGGTAGGCAAATCCATAGAAAGTCATTTGACTAACCAGACTGCATGGATATGTTCACAACGTTATCACTAGCTCTAAAAGCACAGACAACTTTGTTGCAAGCTTTCTCTTGGAATAAAACATTTATATACCTCAATATGCTTCCACAGGTTAGACGACAAGTTTTTGTAGGCTGTGATGTGGTTCGTTTTCGGC
This sequence comes from Neoarius graeffei, assembly GCF_027579695.1. Taxonomy (NCBI): domain Eukaryota; kingdom Metazoa; phylum Chordata; class Actinopteri; order Siluriformes; family Ariidae; genus Neoarius; species Neoarius graeffei. Next base: position 35,661,293 of record NC_083585.1, on the reverse strand, counting down.
AAACAAAGCAAACATTTAAAATGAAACAAATCTTTAATCCTTTTAGAAAACTCAAACATGGGTTCATGGGCCATGAGTGCGTGCATTCTCCAGAAGAACCGCCTCCTTCCATTCTGCCATCAACTGATTGTGTTCAAATAATACTGCTGAGAAATCACTGAACTTGATTTTATCCAGTCTATGGACGTGTGACCCTAGTGATTACTGACAGGCTGTCTCATTGTCACCTGCAAAAAAACCAATCACATTTTAGAAAAGAAAAAACATCCAATTTCAAAGTTGTGTCATAGTAATGAGGACCTTGATAGAAATGTAGTGGAGTAAAAAGTGCGATATTTGCCTTTCAAATGTAGTGAAGTTAAAGTCATAAGTTTTCAAAAAAAATACTAATCAAGTATAGTACAGATACTCAAAGTGTAAGTACAGTACTCAAGTAAATGTACTTCGTTACTGTCCACCCCTGCCATTGTGTCCCCGCACTGCAGCACATCTTTAGTCCTGGGCACTTCTTGTCCTAGGCTCTGTAGTTCTCTCGTCATTTCCATCCTCTCTTCTTTCATACTTGCCAACTCTACTGATTCAAGAAGTAGTCTTCCACTTTTCTAAAACCTACCGCGTTACAAAATAATCAGTGAACACTGTTAGATTTGTTCTTATGATCTTGCTTCAACTATTTTCGGCACAGCGGATACAAGAATATAGCGTCAAATAGTCATATTAAGTGAAGTAGAGAGCCAATGGAACGACGCATAACAATGTTGAATCTGAATTGTATCGCTCTATTGTGCCATCCCATTGGTTCTCGTTATGGTTCTACCCATTCAGGAATGAGCTGAATGGGCAGAACCATATTTGTAAAAACCAAACATGGTCTGGTGATTGTGAACAATGAAAACTCTGGAAAAAAATGTTTACCATGACAAGTTCAAGGCAACATCATCCAGCATCAAAGCACTGAGGCAAGGTGAGAAGCATGCATTTTGTGAAGTACATCGGTCCGATTTCCCAATTAATTTTCTTCAAATATGGCATTCAGAATGCAGGAGAATGTATTATTTTACATGTTTTTTTCCCAAAATTTTACAGGGGAGCATGCCCCCAGAGCCCCCCAGAAGGGCTTCAATCTGATGTACCGCTTATCATTCTCTGGGGGTTGGCAAGTATGCTCTTTGTACCTTGCTTATGACAACAGGACATGATGCACTGACTCCACTGCTTGACAATACTTGCAATGACCAGTTGGATGTTCCCCCATGATGAAAAGCGTGCTATTTAAGTTGCTGTGCACAACTCTTCGTCTACTCATGACTACTTGCTCCCTTCTGCTGGTTCCTCCAATTCTTGTCCCCCCCACCCCCACATTTCTGAGTACTGTCCCAGTACTGCTGCAAATGATTGATTATTCCCTTCAAAACAATATTTTCCCCCTCTGATTTTGAAAGTTTAATACTAATTTCCAGACTTCTCTTTCTGACCGCCTCCTTCGCTAGCTTGTCTACTTTTTCATTCCCAGGAATTCCACAATGTACTGGAACCCACATGAACATGACATATTCCCCCTGGCTAGCTCGCCCTAAGTTTGTGAAAAACAGTTCATACAGGGGGCTGCAAAAGTAGGTATACAGTAATGAAAAACAAACTATTCGCACAAAATGTTATTTTATTGATTATACAAACATATCAATAACAACATATCAATAATAAACATATTAATCCCTCAAATGTTCAAACTGTTTGCCCCTGGCATTCACACATTCCACTAGTCGAGTGTGGACACCCATGCACACTCTGGCACAAAGGTCTTTATCAGCATCAATTTCCTGGCAAGCCTCCCGCATGAACTGAATCATGGCATCAACAGAACGAGGCTTGCGTGCAAAAACCCTATCTTTTACACATCCCCAGAAAAAGAAGTCCATAGGGGTGAGATCCGGCGAACGTGGTGGCCAGTCAACGGCTCCCCGACATCCAGTCCACCTGTTGGGAAATTCTTTGTCAAGTAGCGCACGCACATTGAGTGCGAAGTGCGGTGGTGCCCCATCCTGCTGAAAGTAGAAGTTGTCCTGCTGCTGTTGTTCGCGTACCTGTGGTATGATCGTATCCGTCAGCATGTTCAGATACACATGTCGATCGACAGTCCTATGCAGAATGATAGGTCCAACGACACCTTTGCAGGACAGGCCAGCCCACACTGTCACCCCAGGTTGATTGCGCTGTTGCTCAATCGTGACTTCAGGGTTTTCAGTTTCATCGTACACACAATTGTGCCGATTAACGGCACCTGATAGCTTAAAGTTTGCTTCATTGGACCACATGATTTTGCAGAGAATGCTGTCACCCTCTCGTTCCTCGTTCAGGATGGCTTCGCAAAATTGTAAACGCCGATCCAAGTCATCTTCCAATAAACCATGTATCAATTGTGGCATGTACATTTTCAGTCCTACACGGTACATCAAACGACCCAACGATCTGCGTTCAATACCCAATTCAGATGACGCCCTGTTTTTTGATTTCTGAGGGCTCTGGGTGAACCCTGCCAACACACCCATGTGGGTCCCACATGGGTTGAATGTGGGCTGCCCAGCTGGGCTCCAGTCGGTTTTGGCCAAGGGTTATGCGGTGGCCCCATGTGGGCAAGCCCAGTTGGGCTAAAAGTAGGTTTCATATGGGCCCTAGCTAAAACCTACTTGGGCAACCCAGGTTTCTCCCATCTGGGTCCCACACGGCCCTGCCAACACACCCATGTGGGTCCCACATGGGTTGAATGTGGGCTGCCCAGCTGGGCTCCAGTCGGTTTTGGCCAAGGGTTATGCGGTGGCCCCATGTGGGCAAGCCCAGTTGGGCTAAAAGTGGGTTTCATATGGGCCCTAGCTAAAACCTACTTGGGCAACCCAGGTTTCTCCCATCTGGGTCCCACACGGCCAGGGAGACTCGCATTGCATTCTCTGGCGTTGTCACGGTGACTGGTCGACCACTCTTCGGCGAGTTGTGGATAGACCCCGTCCGCTCAAATTTGGCATGTATCCTGTAAATCATGAGCCTCGTTGGTGGTGACGATGCGAATGTTTCTCACCACTGTTCTTGCACACGTTCACTATTCTCTGTCTTCCAGTACTGTTTCAAAATCCATTTGCGCTCCTCGCCCGTTAAATTACCAGTCATTGTTAAATTTCCACTTTACCTGCAAATAATAGCTGTATTATAATAAAAATTATGAAAATAAAAATATTAAAAATAGTCTCTCATCTCTCATTATCTCTAGCCGCTTTATCCTGTTCTACAGGGTCGCAGGCAAGCTGGAGCCTATCCCAGCTGACTACGGGCGAAAGGCAGGGTACACCCTGGACAAGTCGCCAGGTCATCACAGGGCTGACACATAGACACAGACAACCATTCACACTCACATTCACACCTATGGTCAATTTAGAGTCACCAGTTAACCTAACCTGCATGTCTTGGGACTGTGGGGGAAACCGGAGCACCCGGAGGAAACCCATGCGGACACGGGGAGAACATGCAAACTCCACACAGAAAGGCCCTCGCCGGCCACAGGGCTCGAACCCGGACCTTCTTGCTGTGAGGCAACAGCGCTAACCACTACACCACCGTGCCACCCAATTTGAAGAGAATATGCCTGATATTTCCATTCCTTTGTGGTCACCCATGAGGTGGCTGAGGCCAGTTTTGGTCCATTATAATGGAATAACCATATGAAAATAGAATGGATTGGTTGAAAGAATTTAAAATATAACTACTTTGGCAAAATATCTTCAGTTTCACGTTGCAATTTATGATCTATGGCTTTTTGCCGGATTGCTTTGAATGTTTTTCAAATAGTGGCATATCCATGGATGTGAAAATGGTGACTCATTATTTGGTGCAGAGGCTTCTGGGAAGGGTGAGCCAGCCCCTTTAACATCAGCGACAGGGATGAGTAACTGCATGACAGTTCACTAAAAACTTTGTAAATTGTGAAACATGAAGAAAAATTATGGAAACGATGAACAAAAATGTTGCAGAATGGATATAACATAACATTCTGGCAAAAGACTTTAATTAATTACATGTTCAATAAGTAAGTATGAATTATAAAACACTGAACTTTGAACATTACACCAGGGAAATTTACCCATCTTTTTTAGTCCAGTGCCTGAGAGTGCCATAACTAGATTATCCCACAGGAAAACGTAATTATGCACCATCACATGAACTCAATTTCATTTATATGTGCCCTAACTGAATTTCTGAAGTGCATTACCCAATTTGGAGTACAAGAATTTGTTCATATTCCTCTTTTACTCCTCCTTTTGGGGAAAAAGGAGATAGTTGTTCTAAGATCTTACAGCATTCTACAAGAGCTAAGGAAAGACAGCATCAAGAAATGATCATGAAACATCAAAGAATGATACTCCTGTGTGTTTTGATCATGTTGGCCATTGCTGGTAAGCGTTCATTAGTTTTTGCTAAGTTTGTTAGTCGCAAGTCACTGTTTCATGCAAATCTGAATTGGGATACCGGTATGTTATGTATGATGATGATGATGATGATGATGATGTGCCTGTGTGGATAAATCAATAAAGTGATGGTTCTTCCTTGAAAAAGAAATGAACAAAATTATAGTCTGCATTTTATATTTCAGGTGAAGGAAATGCAATGGTGGCGTTTCCCTGGGGTTGTACAAACTATAGTGGTGTGTGCCGTCCAATGTGCCTGCCTACAGAACTACCCTTTGGACCTTTTGGTTGCTCAAAAGGATCTGTGTAAGTTTAAATGACCTCTGTGTTTTATTTACTGTTACCTAGCTAATCGTCACTGATTCACTCCTATCCTTGAATCAATTAACCTGTTCATTTATTTATTTCAGTTGCTGTGTCCCTCACATTATTTTCTGAGGAATCATGACGTTACCTGTCAGTGTGCATCTGTAATCTTTTTAGCATTCAAAATTGTTCAGTATTTGACACTGTTATAATATGTCTTCATAAGTTAGTTATACATAGTTTTTATCAACACCCATAAACTAAATATCATACCCTGTATGCTAAACACACACACACACACACACACACACACACACACACACACACACACACACACAGAGTACCAGTCAACCAGTCAAAAGTTTGGACATACCTTCATGTTAAATGGTTTTTCTTTAGTTTTATTAATTAAAAGATACTTCATGTCTTAAAGTACTGATGGATGTGGTTCCTCTTTCCTTAGTTGAGCGGTTCTTGACATAATATGGATTACTACAGTTGTGGAATAGGGCTATTTACTGTACTTTTATTATTTACTATTTGATCTCAAACACATTAAGAAGGCAAGAAATTACACTAATTAACTTTTGACGAGGCACTTGTTAATTGAAAAGCATTCCAGGTGATCACCTCATGAAGCTGGTTAAGAGAATGCCAATAGTGTGTAAAGCATCAGCAAGGTAAACGGTTGCTATTTTGAAGAATCTAAAATATGAAACATATTTTGTTTTTAACACTTTTTTTGTTTACCACATAATTCCATATATGTTCCATATGTTATGTCATAGTTTTGATGTCTTCAGTATTGTTCCACAATTTAGAAAATAGTCAAAATAAAGAAAAACCTACGAACGAGTAGGGATATCCAAACTTTTGACTGGTACTGTATGTTGAATGTTAAGTTATTTACAAGTTCATTCCAAATTAGCTCCTGCTGTTACATTTTAACAGCTATAAACAGTCATTCTCCCACCAGCATGAAAGTTTATAAGAATTTGTAAAAAAAAAAAAAAAAAATGCAGAGTGACTCTCATGAAGCTGTTGATAGAAGATAGTAAAATGGCAGTAAAAGTAAGTAAAAAGGGTTAGAAAAAAATCCACATTTTGGTGAAGTAATATCATCTCACACTGGGAAAAAAAGAGAAAAATCCAACCTTTAATTGAAATAAATTTATTCAGAGAAAAATAAATCTGTCATCAAGAAATAATTATTTTCAACAAAAACGCGTGCCACACATGCCATAAAGATAGATAAATCAGTATGCTATTACACATAAATATGTGTAATGTTATTTCATGTGGAATTACAGCAATCAGTTAGTACAATGAATACAGCGATCTGTTTACTTACACTAGTTCCAGCAAAAGCTACAGCACTGGTTCAAAAACAGTGGATCTATTTGATAACTTGTGGATAACTTGCCTGGAAAAGAGGGGATGCTGCTTGTGGCTGAGAGGACAGACCTTGTCCCTCATGGAGAAGTTTAAGTATCATGACGTTCATGAGTGTTGGGGGGAAAAAAGAAAGTATTAAATTGCCAAACAGATCAGCGGGAGTGGTGTTACAGTCACTGTACTTGTCTGTGCATGGTTGTTCCCTTTTCCTTATGATTGCAGCAAATACTTTTTTTCATAAACTAGTAAATGTATACAATAATACTTGAGTATTTGCTCACTTTTCTTTCTAACATTTTCACCCACAGAATCCGTTACACTACATTAAAATACCGATGTAAAACATTTCGTATCACATTAACACCACTTTTATTAAAATTGAAATTATTTTCATGCTGACATGAGGCTAATTCGATTTGTTTTCAAGTTATTGATGTTTGGATTAAACCCATTCTTTTGTAACTATGCTATCAGCTATGTTTCTATCTATAATAATTTAACAATAACACACACAATACAACAATTACAAACTGATCACCTCTACCACTGCATGATGATGATCTAAGATTTTTGGATGAATCTACAATATGTCTACTCTGAAACTGTTGCAATAAAATTTTCAAATCTTCGCAGTAATATGTTTATTATTTCATTGTTTTTGTCCACCACAATATAAACGTTATAGAGGAACTTTGAACAAGGCTTTAAACATTCTGCCCACTTTACAGTCATGTCATATCATATATCCATGAAAAGCTTTAAATATCATGTGTCCTTTCCTTTGTACTTTCCTTTATAAACTTTAGAAACCACACAAAATAGTGTGGAACTACAGTGGTGCTTGAAAGTTTGTGAACCCTTTAGAATTTTCTGCATAAATATGATCCAAAACATCAGAAGATTTTAAGACAAGAAGACACAAGAGAACCCAATTAAACAAATGAGACAAAAAATATTATATTTGGGGGTGGCACGGTGGTATAGTGGTTAGCACCGTCGCCTCACAGCAAGAAGGTCCTGGGTTCGAGCCCAGTGGCCGACAAGGGCCTTTCTGTGTGGAGTTTGCATGTTCTCCCCATGTCTGTGTGGGTTTCCTCTGGGTGCTCTGGTTTCCCCCACAGTCCAAAGACATGCAGGTTAGGCTAATTGGTGGCTCTAAATTGACCATGGGTGTGAATGGTGTGTCTCTCTATGTGTCAGCCCTGCGATGACCTGGCGACTTGTCCAGGGTGTACCCTGCCTCTCGCCCATAGTCAGCTGAGATAGACTCCAGCTTACCTGCAACCCTGTACAGGATAAACAGCTTCAGATAATGGGTCATTTATTTATTAAGGAATATTATCCAATATTACATATCAGTGAGTGGCAAAAGTATGTGAACCTTTGCTTTCAGTATCTGTTGTGACCCCCTTGTGCAGCAATAACTGCAACAAAATGTGTCCTGTAACTGTTGATCAGTCCTGCACATCGGCTTGGAGGAATTGTTGCCCATTCTTCTGTATAGAACAGCTTCATTTCTGGGACAATGGTGGGTTTCCTCACATGAACTGCAACATTTCTACTGGATTAAGGCCAGGACTTGTTGCATGACCCACTTTCCCTTGAGATTCAGATAATGGACAGTCAAGTCAATGTATTTGTATAGCGCTTATAACAATAGACATGGTCACAAAGCAGCTTTACAGAAAAATAAATATTTTAAATATATGAACTAATACGGCGGCACGGTGGTGTAGTGGTTAGCGCTGTCGCCTCACAGCAAGAAGGTCCTGGGTTCGAGCCCCGGGGCCGGCGAGGGCCTTTCTGTGTGGAGTTTGCATGTTCTCCCCGTGTCCGCGTGGGTTTCCTCCGGGTGCTCCGGTTTCCCCCACAGTCCAAAGACATGCAGGTTAGGTTAACTGGTGACTCGAAATTGACCGTAGGTGTGAATGTGAGTGTGAATGGTTGTCTGTGTCTATGTGTCAGCCCTGTGATGACCTGGCAACTTGTCCAGGGTGTACCCCGCCTTTCGCCCGTAGTCAGCTGGGATAGGCTCCAGCTTGCCTGCGACCCTGTAGAAGGATAAAGCGGCTAGAGATAATGAGATGAGATATGAACTAATACATTTATACATCATAAATTTATCCCTAATGAGCAAGTCTGAGGTGACAATGGAAAGGAAAAACTCCCTGAGATGACATGAGATGAAGATGTGGCCCAGATGCAGCAAATTGTATACACATTTAATTAAATTAAGCATGATACACGATACAAATGTTTTGAAAATGTTAAATACAAAAATGTAGAAATATTAGCAATCCGTTGGTAAAGACTGATTGCAACATCTGTTTCCACCCTCGAAATTGCACGCCTTCTTAACTCTCACTCAGTGGATGATGCTGAAATGCTTATCCATGCCTTCATTATATCACTCATAGACGACTGCATTGTCCTAGTTTCTGGCCCCCCAGTTAGGACAGTTGCTTGTTTACAATACAATCAAAATTCAGCAGGCAGATTTCTCACTCATACTAAGTGTACAACTCACATCACCCCGATTCTATATAATCAACATTGGTTTCTTTTCACATTCTGAGTATAAACTGAATGCAAGATCCTTCATGGCTTTGCTCCCACAAGACCAGCTACATCTTTACACCACTTCTCATATGTTAAGGTCAACTGACTCTGGATTATTAGTTATTCCCAAATATAGGCATTCCTCCGTGCGTGGAGCTTTCAGTGTCGCGGCTCCAAAATTATGGAACTCACTTCTCAAAAAAACCTCAAGGAAATTTCCTCCATCTCAGAACTTATGAGTCACCTGAAAGCAGATACGCAGAACCTTTATTTTTAAATAAATATCTGAGGGGATAGTATCTCCATCCTTGACTCTTGTATGCTGCATAAATGGGAATAAAAAAATATATATTTTTGAGAGTTAAAATCGACCGCAAAGTTGGCATTCGAGCTGCCCCGCTGAGCCAGCCAGCCCTGAGTGCGTGACGTCACAGTGGTAACCGGTTTTAAGGCCGAGGCCTTTTACAGCTATAGACCAAAGTCATATAAATAAAAATTTATGGTGAAAGTAAGAAATACCGTTACCAACTTGCTCAACTAAGACTGATTTGACTTCATTGATTGTGGGTTGACTCTCATTAAAACAGGATGGGTGTTATAACTTGTGCAACATGCATGTGCATGCATGCATTTTCACTGATAAAACGTAAAAGGCGAATTAAATAATCAGATGAACTGAGACAATCACATTCTGAAGCAAATTAAATAATCTTATAATGGTAACTTAAACACAATACAAGTTACATGTATTAATCTAAATGCAGGTAAACGTGTTTTTGTTTTTTTTAATCTAAATATGAGTCGGAGCTCACCCGTCTGTGTTCTCGCTTCTTGAAGGCCAATCTTGTGGCAGATTGTTTTGAAGCAATCTGACTTTCAGTTGTTAATTCAGTTCTCTGTTCATTCACTTCTTCCATGTAAGGGTGAGATGGCAGCAATATCCAGTTTAGAAATAAGACGACTGGCTCCACTCATTCTCTATTTTGTCCATACAGAGTACTCCGCCATTACTGTTGGGCTCAGGCAATTACTAACACCCGGGATGGAACGGGACGTCACTGGTTTTAGCAACAACCGCGGGAAGGTCACTGCCCAAGCGATATGTCCCGTCCCGTTCCAACCCAGGTTTTACCAACAACCCTCGGCTCACTCTGGAAAAACTGGTGCAACTGAACTTTGCTTTTTGAAAAATAAATAAATAAATAAATAAATAAATACTTTCCTTTTCTTGTAGTTTTCTTTTCCTTTAACTGTTGATACTGCACTCTCTTTCAATATGGGCTTATAGCTAACGCTCCTCAACAGATCAGAGGTCTCATACGAGTCTTCAGTAAAATGTGCAGAGGAGAGACCACTTCATAGCTGCCCAATGTGCCCATGAACTTCTCGCAAAACGTGTCCAAATCTTGGCAGTTTGAACATTCTTGGGCCATGAATGCAACGTAAATCCACCTTCTGTCGTGTTGCTGCACTCGCCAGCAACACATCTACGTGGCATGGCGATAAATTAGCTCAAAATGGAGGATCGGAGTTGCAGTTAGCTCTGTGTTTTAGTCTAGCGGAAATGGCGATGAGACCGATAGACTTCCTGCTGTGACGTCACAGATGTCAAGGTCATTCACTCAGACTGCTACCTATATGAATCACTTTAATCGTAAAAATTACTATTAGATTTATTGTTAATGCTTAAAACTATTCTTGTGCCATTCTTGAGGTCTCAAGGCATTTATAAACGAAAGTGAGGCCATGGTTCTGTGCATCTGCTTTAAAGTGCATGTTCTGGACCAATTTCGTGTTTTTTTTATATAAAAGTATGTCCCTTTACACACTCATCCAGAAGGGTAAATTTGCACAAGGCCATCTGTCGACAGCAGAAAACAATAAAATAACAAAATGCGTCTGGAAAAATCCCAAGGGAGTCTGGAGCCAGATTCGTGACGTCACCTGCGGAAGCACCAGCAGGCTGCGCGAGCTTTGCACGGTTTCAGTGCACAGCCTGTGTAGACCAAGCGCTCCCATTTCTCTCTCATTGTCTGGTCTTTTGGAAAACGATGAGTACTAATCCCATCAAGATTGGTGTTGCTACACCCTCCTACGATACATCTGTTAACCATTTTAATAATTACGTGATAACGTTGAAGAAATTTGCAGAAAACCACCAGGTTGTTTTCTCATAAACAAACCAGCGCTGATGTAGGATTCAGAGGGAGGCGTCCCGCAGATCCAAATGCCAAGTTTTTTCAGAGGCGGACCAATTTGCCTCAAATGGCTTGATTTCAATTGAATTTTTCTGGTATTGCACAAGGTAAAAAAAAAATTGCAGAGAATGCAGAATGTTACAGATATTTGACCAAAGTTTAATATAAAATAGGAGAATTACATTGATCTTGGGGCGGTACGGTGGTGTAGTGGTTAGCGCTGTCGCCTCACAGCAAGAAGGTCCGGGTTCGAGCCCCGTGGCTGGTGAGGGCCTTTCTGTGCAGAGTTTGCATGTTCTCCCCGTGTCTGTGTGGGTTTCCTCCGGGTGCTCTGGTTTCCCCCACAGTCCAAAGGCATGCAGGTTAGGTTAACTGGTGACTCTAAATTGACCGTAGGTGTGAATGTGAGTGTAAATGGTTGTCTGTGTCTATGTGTCAGCCCTGTGATGACCTGGCGACTTGTGCAGGGTGTACCCCGCCTTTCGCCCGTAGTCAGCTGGGATAGGCTCCAGCTTGCCTGCGACCCTGTAGAACAGGATAAAGTGGCTAGAGATAATGAGATAAGATGCACTTTAACTCTTACCTTTTCTCTATATTTTAAATCTGTCTAGTTGGGTTGGTATCTAGTGTCTGTTTTGAGTTTATTTTGTTTGCTTGTTTTTTAGTTGCTACCCTATCATTAAGTTTGAGAAAAGTGCTAAATATATTAAACTATTTATTGCTGTTATTTTTATTTATGAGGCCGGCACGGTGGTGTAGTGGTTAGCGCTGTCGCCTCACAGCAAGAAGGTCCGGGTTCGAGCCCCGGGGCCGGCGAGAGCCTTTCTGTGCGGAGTTTGCATGTTCTCCCCGTGTCCACGTGGGTTTCCTCCGGGTGCTCCGGTTTCCCCCACAGTCCAAAGACATGCAGGTTAGGTTAACTGGTGACTCTAAATTGACCGTAGGTGTGAATGTGAGTGTGAATGGTTGTCTGTGTCTATGTGTCAGCCCTGTGATGACCTGGCGACTTGTCCAGGGTGTACCCCGCCTTTCGCCCGTAGTCAGCTGGGATAGGCTCCAGCTTGCCTGCGACCCTGTAGAACAGGATAAAGCGGCTACAGATAATGAGATGAGATGAGAGTTTTATTTATTTATAATTCATTTGTGGTGTCTTAAAAACTGACCTCCGACTCCTAGTGGTGCTTTATGGACCCCTGGGACCTACTGAGAACCAGACATTAAACTGTAAATATACATTTTGTTTCCAGACAGAAAACAAACAAAAAAAAAGTGAAAAGTTTCTGTATTCTGTAATAAACATAACTCGAGCTTTAACAGTCGAACAGAAGACCGCAATATTTAAAAGAAGAAAAAAAAGTGGAAGTGTGATTCGTTTACAGTCCCCTGATGCAAAAATGGGCGGGGTTTGTTTTCAAACCAAGCAAGTGAGAAAGCAGCTGAAAATGGCGGCGGCGGGGTGCGCCGGGTCTGTCAGCGGACTGGGACAGCAGGCTAAAGCGAGGCCTGGAGCCGGTTCTCATCACCGTCATGTGCGCGGTCTTACTCTGGAGGAAGCTCGGTGTCCGGTTTGCCTGGAGATTCTGCTCGAGCCCGTGACTATGCCGTGTAGACACTCGGTTTGCCTCCACTGCTTTAAGCGGACGGTGGAGTGCAGCGGGTTGTGCTGCCCGTCGTGCCGGTTGCGTGTGTCCAGCTGGGCCCGAAATAAACAGTCCCGGGAGAAAAGCCTCGTCAACACGGAGCTCTGGGACAGGGTCCGCCAAAGTTACCCGGAAAGATGCGGCCGGAGATTAGAGCAGAGGGACCGAGTCATGGCTTCAGAAGGTGATGTAAACAAGCTGTTTTAAAGTTCAGTTTATGCGAAACACACAGGGATGTTTAAAGTTAGCTAGCTGTTCGTGGGGAAAAAAAGAAGTTACCCAACAAAACTGTACAGTTTTAAGTAACTTAACCGCAGGTACGAAAAGATACGGGATGATTTAATTTAAGCCTGAGAGTCGATTCTTAAAAGAATCGGGTCAAAAGAATCGACTCTTCGACTCCAGCCAGAATGGAAAGTCAATTCTGAAGCTTTCGGTTTCAGTCGTTGATTTCTAAAATGGTATTTGTTTATTATGAATGAATGGGAGGGGGGAATTCTCGTTAATAAACACCCTACGTCACTCGTACTATTAATAATACATTATTATTATTGTTGATTATTATGTATTATTACTTTTTTTTAAATCTTGTAATAGATCACTTCTGTTTCAGTGTACTTATTTGTGAAGTCAAGAAAATGTACTCTTGGAATCGACTGTATTGATTTTTTTTTTTTTTCAATTGGAGTTGACTCCAAAACTCAGAACACTCACAGTATTATCACTGGTGCGAAATTAGCACTGACAGCCCGTACGATTGGGTTCGAGTGCTCGTTGTAAATATTCTCACCACATTTTAGTTCAGACTCAGTTACAGTGCACTGCGCTGGGTGTCCTGTGTGTGTGGGCGGCGCTGGGTGTCCTGTGTGTGTGGGCGGCGCTGGGTGTCCTGTGTGTGTGGGCGGCGCTGGGTGTCCTGTGTGTGTGGGCGGCGCTGGGTGTCCTGTGTGTGTGGGCGGCGCTGGGTGTCCTGTGTGTGTGGGCGGCGCTGGGTGTCCTGTGTGTGTGGGCGGCGCTGGGTGTCCTGTGTGTGTGGGCGGCGCTGGGTGTCCTGTGTGTGTGGGCGGCGCTGGGTGTCCTGTGTGTGTGGGCGGCGCTGGGTGTCCTGTGTGTGTGGGCGGCGCTGGGTGTCCTGTGTGTGTGGGCGGCGCTGGGTGTCCTGTGTGTGTGGGCGGCGCTGGGTGTCCAGTGTGTGTGGGCGGCGCTGGGTGTCCAGTGTGTGTGGGCGGCGCTGGGTGTCCAGTGTGTGTGGGCGGCGCTGGGTGTCCAGTGTGTGTGGGCGGCGCTGGGTGTCCTGTGTGTGTGGGCGGCGCTGGGTGTCCTGTGTGTGTGGGCGGCGCTGGGTGTCCTGTGTGTGTGGGCGGCGCTGGGTGTCCTGTGTGTGTGGGCGGCGCTGGGTGTCCTGTGTGTGTGGGCGGCGCTGGGTGTCCTGTGTGTGTGGGCGGCGCTGGGTGTCCTGTGTGTGTGGGCGGCGCTGGGTGTCCTGTGTGTGTGGGCGGCGCTGGGTGTCCTGTGTGTGTGGGCGGCGCTGGGTGTCCTGTGTGTGTGGGCGGCGCTGGGTGTCCTGTGTGCCGTATTCTGCTGCTTTTAAGCAGCTCGTCGGTTTTCCTACTCGGTAGTGTGCGCGTGCTCCACACAACCATTAAACACAACAACCCAAGAATTTGTCACTTCAGCAGAAACCCAAGCAGAGTAACAACAGTATTTCACTGCTGAAACCAGACTGATTCACCTTTTCCTCATGAGATACTTTTGATTTTCCACTTTACAAATCATTTAAAAGTTCAAAATATTCCAAATCATACTGGAAGAGTAAATACTTAAAACTGATGCTTTTGTTTGTTTGTTTGTTTGTTTGTTTTTTCCAAGGCATTACATTACATTTCTTAAATGTGTATTCAGCTATGCAGACAGCTGTAGGGAAACTCAGTTCTCTGTGATTTTGTAAACTGGATTAAAAAAAAAAAAAGTGAATGCATTTTCTACTTGCCTGTGAATCTAGAAAGCTTTCCCTCTTGCATAATATTCAGACTGGTCAGCATGCTTGCATGTGTTTTGGGGGCGTGGCTTTGGAGAAAATTTAGGGGAGGAACGGTATGTACTAGTGCATCTCAAACAATTAATATTGTGAAAAAGTTCATTTTTCCATCAGTTGTTTAAAAAAAAGTGAATGTTTTAATGCATTCTAGACTTTTTACACGTAAACAAATGTTTCAAGCATTTTTCTATTTTAATTTTAATAATAATGGTCTACAGTACAATCTCATAATGAGAATATTTTATTTTAAGTTTGAGTAGAACAGTATAAATACCATGTTTTCTCTCAGTCTAGTTTAGTACACACAACCACAATCATGGGGAAGACTAGAAAAGGTGCACAAGCAGCAAGGATGACCGCAGCCTTGAGAGGGTTGTCAAGAAAAGCTGAATCAGGAACTTAGGAGAGCCTCACAAAGAGCGGATTGAAGTTGGTGTCAGTGCATCAAGAGCCACTGCATGCAGACGTCTTCAGGAAAAGGGCTACAACTGTCGTATTCCTAATATCAAGCCACTCCTGAACCAGAGACAACATCAGAAGCATCTTACCTGGGCTAAGGAGAGAAAGAACTGAACTGTTACTCAGTGGTCCAAAGTCCTCTTTTCAGATGAAAGTAAACTTTGCATTTCATTTGGAAATCAAGATCCTAGAGTCTGGAGGAAGAGTGGAGAGGCAGAGAATCCAAGGTATGAAGTCCAGTGTGACGTTTCCACAGTCTGTGATGATTTGGGGTGCCATGTCATCTGCTGGTGTTGGTCCACTGTGTTTTATCAAGTCCAAAGTCAATGCAGCCGTCTACCAGGAGATTTTAGAGCACGTCATGTTTCCATCTGTTGACAAGCTTTATGGAGATGCTGATTTTCCTTTTCCAGCAGGACTTAGCACCTGCCCACAGTGCCAAAACTACTACCAAATGGTTTGCTGACCATTATATTACTGTGCTTGACTGGCCAGCCAACTCACCTGACCTGAATCTCATAGAGAATCTATGGGGTATTGTCAAGACAAAGATGAGAAACACCCAACCCAAAACTACAGACAAGCTGAAGGCCGCTATCAAAGCAACCTGGGCTTCAATAACACCTCAGCAGTGCCACAAGCTGATTGTCTCCATGCCACACTGCACTAATGCAGTAATCTGTGGTAAAGGAGCCCCAACCAAGTATTGAGTGTATAAATGAACATACTTCAGAAGTTGGACATTTCTGTATCATAAATCCTTTTTGATTGATCTTAGGAAATATTCTAATAATCAGAAATCCAGTATCTCAAATTTTCGTGAGCTAAAATAATCAAAATAAAACCAAAAGAGTCTTAAAATATTTCACTTTACATATAATGAATATTGAATATATGAAAGCTTACCTTTTTTTAATTAAATTACAAAAAATAACTTTTTCACCATATTCTAATTAAGATGCATGTTTATATAATTTTATACCATGATTTTTTGCTCTCGTAGAAATAAGAGAGTAAAAAAAAAATCATGGTATAAAATAAACATTCTTGTTAGAACTACTTTTTTGTCAATTAAAAATATGTGGCAAATTACTGACAACCCAAAGGATTTTTAAATTTTTTTTTTTTTATTGCGCTCCTTTGGAAAAAAGATTCCCAAGGAACTCTTGCCTTTAACCGTAACTTGTTTCCCTGGCTTATAAATATGATGTTGCACACATTTATAATCCCTTTGTTATCCATTACGTTACGGGAACAAAACATTTGACACGAGATGGTTGTTGCCAAAAAATAATTTTCCTTAATGTTTTTTTGCATAGGTGATTAGTTTGCTGTGATTGATTTGGTATGAAGATCTTTGTTACAGGATTGTTCCAATGTTTTTTCTTTTTTTGTCATTTCTTCCACAGATGTTTTCTGTTCACCTATACAGATCTGTACGCCTGGAGAAATGCGACAGGAGTATGATAAACAAAAGAATAAGGTTAGTTGACATAGTCAAAAGAATTATGGTTGTGTAACTGAAGGATCTCCTTATTTAAAGGTGCCATAGAATGGAATTGTCACACATTTTCCAATCAATGAAATTAAAAAAAAATTAATCACGATAATTATCAGGCTGCCCTCTCCAGGTTGGTGGAGAAGTTCTGCCTCAAGTGGAAGAGTTTAAGTATCTTGGGATCTTGTTCACGAGTGAGGAAAGGATAGAGCGTGAGATCGACAGGCGGATCGGTGCGGCCTCCGCAGTGATGCGGTTGCTTTACCGGTCCATCGTGGTGAAGAAGGAGCTGAGCCAAAAGGCGAAGCTCTCGATTTACCGGTCGATCTACGTTCCGACTCTCACCTATGGTCATGAGCTTTGGGCAATGACCGAAAGAACAAGATCGCGGATACAAGTGGCCAAAATGAGTTTCCTTCGCAGGGTGGCTGGGCGCTCCCTTAGGGTGAGAAGCACAGTCACTCGGGAGGAGCTTGGAGTAGAGCCGCTGCTCCTCCACATCGAGAGAAATCAGCTGAGGTGGCTTGGGCATCTCTTTAGGATGCCTCCTGGACGCCTCCCTGGGGAGGTGTTCCAGGCATGTCCCCCCGGGAGGAGGCCCCAAGGAAGACCCAGGACACGCTGGAGGGACTGTGTCTCTCGGCTGGCCTGGGAACGCCTTGGTGTTCTTCCCGAGGAGCTGGCCGAGGTGACTGGGGAAAGGGAAGTTTGGGCTTCCATGCTCAGACTGCTGCCTCCGCGACCCAGCCCCGGATAAGCAGCAGAAGAAGACTAGATGAATTATCAGGCTGCATAATCTTAGTATTTCCTAGCTGTAATTGCGTTGTTTAAACAGCAAAGGGCACAATAACGTACAAGGGAATGGCAACTATACCATAGACGGAAGTAACACAGCTCTAATGCCGTGGGGGGAAAAAAACGATCCAAAACCAATCTAAAATGGGAAAGATCTGGCTATTGTAGTTAGCTGTTATTAATACAGTAGGATGTTATATTTTACAGAAAGCTAAAGAGAAGCAAATGGGGTTGTACAAATGTTCATAAATGTGTCTTTCCTTAAGAAACATTTGTTATTAACTTTTTTCAGTTTTAATAAAGGGAATATTTTAGTTAATAGGCTATTATATTTTATGCCAACTTTTACAAATGTGGGTAAATATTGTTATCTAAAATTTATTTATTTTTTTAAGAAGAAACCTTTATTTGTCACATGCACACTTCAAGCACAGTGAAATTCATCCTCTGCATTTAACCCATCTGAAGCAGTGAACGCGCGCGCGCACACCCAGAGCAGTGGGCAGCCACACTAGAGCGCCCGGGGAGCAGTCAGGGGTTAAGTACCTTGCTCAAGGGCACTTCAGCCCAAGGCTGCCCCATGTTAACCTAACTGCATGTCTTTGCGACTGTGGGGGAAACTGGACCACCTGGAGGAAACCCACGCAGACATGGGGAGAACATGCAAACTCCACACAGTAAGGCCCTCGCTGGCCGCTGGGTTTGAACCAGCAAACCTTCTTGCTGTGAGGCGACCGTGCTAACCACTACACCACTGTGCTGCCAGTGGAATATTAACGTATTCCTTTTGTTTGTTTTAAACAAAAGGAATATGTTGTTAAAGATTAGGAAAATGTTGCATGGCTTTTTTTTGTTTGTTTGTTTGTTTGTTTTGTTTTTGTTTTTTATATATATACCAATATCATGAAGTGAATTGAACTGGATGAATGATTGTGTGCCCAGTATTTACCTTGGCATGGTTGAAAAAGAAACTTTCAGTACATGGAACTGATATGCTGTAAACCTCAAACACTGTTGTCTCCGCTTTCAAATGCAGTTCAGGCATGTTCAGAAAGAGGGTGTTAAACCAGGCCAGTTTCAAAATCTTGTAGTGTTTCATTATTGTCCAGACTCACCAATATTCATGGCCCAAAACTTGCATATGAGCAATTCCAGCGTTATGGACGTGACACTTGAACTCAAAATGGCAACAAATGACCCAGTGCATGTTTTATCGTCTCCCAGTATTTAAACAGGTGTTGCATATTTTAAGGCTGTACCATACTGGAGAAGTGATAGAACAAGAACAATTCCCATAGTACATCTAGGGCATGCCAGAAAATGCCAATAAAAGATGCGTTATGGATGTGACAGAAAAAGTATCACTTTTCTTGGGTGACTGTACATTTTTATCAAACTCTGTGAAATTGTAAACCTAATGTCGAAATGGAGATATCCATTTGATAGAGGGGTCCAAGGTGAAATATTAAAAAATCTTTGTTTAAAGTATTTTGTATTTCATGCAGAGTTTTGGAAGGAAAAGTCAGCGTTATGGATGCGACGAAACTCCGTTATGGATGTGACGCGTCTGAAATGGACATGGCATATGTTTAGAAAATCAGCAATTTAACCACCATAACCCTTTGAAAAACTCTCTAAATATCAGCTAAAACTATCAAAGTTCTTAAATAATATTTAGGATGGCTATTGTTTTGCTGTTTTGTGGATTTTAGCATACATTTCTGTGGCTTGTGGCAATAATACAGAATTGTACATGATCAAAGTTGATTTTAGCTTGGGTTTTACATTATAAGAAAGAGACTGACAGTGACATATTAGGTTGGTTACAAATTGGTTCAACTTATTCACATCCTGTAAAATACAGGCCTAGGTGATATCTCTGGGAGTGGTTTTGATGCATTACATGCTGCTTTATTTTTGCATGGTGAGGTTGACATTTACATGGAATTGCCCATATACCAGCCCTCATTTTAGCGCAGGCAATATTACTTACGCTTCTGGCACCAGTGGCTGCCTAGCCAGGAGCTTCATCCACTTTCCTTTAGGATCAATAAAGTATCTACCTACCTACCTCCTTACCAACCAACCAACCATGGACCTGCACAGCTGAAATGGCAACAGTTCTGCAGGTATTGTGAAAAAGGAAAAAAATGACAAAAGGGCTCACAAACTTTCAAGCACCACTGTAGCTAGCCATGCTGTGTGAAATTAATTTATTTATTTTAATCCACTTTTTGACAATTAAAGCCAGATCATCTTAAATTTAAAGTTCCATAGTTAGCTAACAAGTTTAATTTACTTTGTTGTCAAGATCAAAAGCAAATACCTAGTTTGGGTAACTTTAATTACTAGGATGCTCCAAGTAATTATCCTAGTTAACTTGACAGTATGACAAACTAGCTTATGTACAAGGAGGATCATTTTATCCTGCCTGTATGCCATTCAAAGAAATAGCCTGTGTTGTCATATACTGTAATGTTGAGGCTGGGCATTGCTTCTTAGCGGCACTTCTGGGTAGCGTTTCCGGACTGTGTTTCCCAGAGTGCGCCGCGGCCACACCCGCTGCAAACCAGCCAATCGTAGCAGAGCTCAACAGCATATTAATGAGCCCACCACAAAAGGGAATATAGCTTGTTTCATTCTAGGGCCAAGTCACAGGATTGTAAATACGTGTGTAAAAGCACACATCAGAGAACAATTTAAAATTCTGGATAAATGCATTCTCTGGCACCTTTAAATTGATACCTGAACATCTTGTGATATTTGTTGTGTTATAGATTACATAATGTGAGTATGATAATCTACTTTAGACACACAGCAATGATTTGAACATTGTGTTTCCAGATGATGATGGATGAAGAAACTGAAGACAGAATGAAAAAATTACCCTGCCGTAAGAAAGGGGAATGCGGACTGCAACATTCTCAGGATACTGTATGTTTGTTTTTGTGTTTGTTTTGTATGTTTTAATAAATGGTTCAGCAAGGAGTGTTGGTGCCTCAGAGCTTGAACTTTAGTTACTGTCTGTGCACAGATTCTTATTTTCCGTGTCCATTAGGTGGATTGGCTACTCTAAATTTTCCCAGGGTTGTGTGTCTCTTTAGCCCTTTTTACACAGCCTGTTCAAGGCAGGAGCCTTGTGCCTTTATTCCGCCTTGTGTTCTGTGTAAAACATCCACATGCAAAACATAGACCCTCTGTTGCAAGGTTTCTCTGGTTACCAGTAATTTACCATTCCTGGTAAAGTTGACATTTGAAACTATATAGTGTCATCATTGCACAAATTTCGATAGTTAACATTACTGTATTTTGCTGCTTTTTTTCCCCTTATACTGTGAAATGTACCTTTTAAGAGTTTGCTTTTTTGCCCACCCTTTAAGACTAAGCCGGCAGCTCGTGGGTGCGATGCAAGTCTAACACCAACAGAGGAAGAGCTCTGTCTCTGATCGGTTAGCATGCCACACAGCTTCCTGTTATCTAGCTACGTTTGGGAAGACGCTATGGATTTGGCAACTGCTGAACGAACTAGTGACCTGGGTAAATCTGCCTCAAATCACCAGCTTTCAGGAAATGTTCCTACCTGACCATTTCAGATTTGCTTCATACTTTCAAAGATTGTCATTAGTCCCAATAAACAGTGTGCAAAATTTCAGCCTTACATCTTTGTTAGTTTTTGAGATTTTATTTGGTTCCGTATAAACAACCAAAGCCGGAATAATGAGGCATCTTTATGGCAATATTGCAGAATATCTGTGTAAAAAGGGCTTGTGTTTTGTGTGTCTGTGCCCCCCCCCCCCCAAGATTTGTATCCTATCCAAGTTATATGTCTGTCTTACTTCCAATGTTCCCTTTATAGGCTTCTGATCTGTCAAGGCCCAGACCAGGATAAAGCAGTCGCTAGAGATAAATGAATGAAACAATCTTAGATACTGGACAAAACAGAATTAGTAGAAACCAATACTTTTAGTATTCAGTATTTTAGGGTTTTGTTTTTTTTTTTAGACTCAGCAAAACACAGCAGTAAAAATTTTCAGTTGATTTGATCAGTCAAGTACTAGTTAAAACACAAATGTTCATACATAGTTGTATTTTTCAGTCTTTAGGAGTGCTGTCAGACTCTGAGAATGAAGAACCTAGGAGAATGAGAACCAGGCATGCATCAGCATTTGTGCGCAGATCAAGGTTTTCTCCAGCCTTATGTAGAAGGTAACAACACAATTCCTAACAAAAGTTTTGCTTTATACTGCAATTTATTGTATAGGGTTTGTAAATTATTTTTCATGTCCATCATTTTGTTGTTTTCATGCAGTCTGTACAACATCAATGTACAACGGAGCCAAAGCTGTACTGACTCTGAGGAAGGACGAAGAAAAGTCAGAGCTCAATCGCACCTTTCTTTCCCAGAAAAAGTATGACAACACCTGTAAAATGATTTCAGTTCAGACGGTCATGCTAAATATACTGTATATCAGAGTTTATGATGTGCATGGGTTGAATTGTGTTCCATCACCATCTGTTGTTAAATCATTTGTTCAGTTTTTCTGTTAGAATAATAATTTTTTGTATGTCCCATTCCTGTAGGCTAGTATCTGTCATAGTTTCAATGCTGGAATACTCCTATCCTCTGAGAACAGTCGTTCCTTCTCAGCACCAGTTCTTCCCCTTGACAAGAAGCAACACTGGCGTTCCATCTTGGCCTCTCCTCCTTCCTCTTTAGTGCCTCACACTAAACGCGAGCGATCCGTCAGCCCAGAGAGCAATGATAGCATCTCGGAAGAGCTGAACCACTTTAAGCCCATAGTTTGCTCACCATGTACGCCACCAAAGAGACTCCCAGATGGCCGGTTAATGGAACCCACCATAGTAAAGTCCACGCCCAGGAACCTGACCCACAGCCTGCAGAAAAGCACCAGCTATGAAGCCAGTCCTAGCATCCTACAGAAGTGGAAGCAGGTTGAACTAGATCGGCAGCGTGTCAAGTTCTTGTCCAAAGAGACCATCACCAGTCCAGTGGCACATGATTACAGCATCACTCAGAGCTCTGAAGAAGACCAAGAGAACAAATCCTGTAACTGTGGTCCCATGGAGAAAGGCTTGCAGGGTCAACATTGCACTTGTACTGCAAACTTAAACTTGTCTAGAAAGCAGAGGGAAAAGTCTTTGCTTTATAATAAGCGGCAGTTGATTTTTGATCAGTGTAATAGAGATGATGGGTCACATTCTAAAAATGCACAGCCTACGTTGATGGTACTTGGTAATTCTGATGCTCACAAGCAATGTGGTGCTTGTGAACCACATTGTTCACCTTCAGGACAAGTTGAAAACTTGAAATCACCCACGGTGGACAAACATACGGGAGTAAGTCATAATCAGGGTGTGGAGGACCTTCAGGACTTAAGGAATGAGCCCACTGTCAGAAGTTGTGTACTTAACAGACCTACCTCAAGAAGGGGCAAAAAGAGGAGCCAGAAGACCAAACATTTAGAAGAGACTAAGAGGATAAAAATATCCAAGATTGAAAGCCATGATAACTGTGACCCACAGTGTAGACAAAATGATCTGTACCTTGAACGGATCCATCAAGAACAAATGGACCGAGAACTGGCAGTAAAGCTACAAAGACAGTTTGACCAAGAAGACCAGAAAGTAGAAAGGCATAGGATGAGTTCTGATAAGTATCCTCTACGGTCCTGGATTTGTGTAGATAGTAGAGCAGCTCATAATCCACGCAGGTCAGGAAGGATTTCTAGGAAGATAAAACACTTTTAATTGAAATAAAGGCTTAAATCAAGTTATTGACAGGGGACAAAAGCAAACCAGTCTGACCTCATCTGTGCGACACAATGCTGATGGCTTTTGGAATGGTCTTAGTGACTGGGACAACTATGTTTATGCTTGGGTTGTGGGTTTTTTTTTTTCCATACTATATATCTCAGAGAATTGTACCAAATAACAGCTCTTTTCTTCGATGAAAAGCTTGCAGAATTGTTTGCCCTTACTGTTTTTGTCTTTAATTTGGCACAGCCTAATCAACAACCAGAAAATTCCTATAGGACTGTTCTTTTTGGGGCATTAAACATAAATACTAAATATAATGATGAAGTGCATTATTGTTATAAATATATTAGTTCATGTTTAAAAAGGAAATGCTGAGTGTTAGTTATAATTCCTTACTTTAATGGGCAATTAGCCTCATTTTTAAGTGCTCAGATTGAAGAGTCAAAAGCCTGAGTTTTTGCCCAAGAGTGTCCTACAGTGCCTGTCTCAAATTAGATTGATTATGGATAGCACTAGAAAAGCTTTACGTTATCCAACTTGCTACATTTATTCTTAACAGAGGTTCTTGTCTTATCTTGCTTGGAAATATTCTTTTCTGTTTTATTTTTAAATTAATTTATATTCAGAGTTTCCCCCTATGTCCATGAGGTTTTTCATGTCTTCTTCTTCCACTGTTAGAATCTGACATGATATATTTTTATGGTGTCGAAAGTTTTTGGCCAGCTTGACCTTAAATATATATATTGCACTATATGCTTGAATAAGCATACACATATTGTATTTAATCACTGTAGACTTGGTCATCTTAAAAAAAACAAAAAAAATCGCTGTGAGGTTTTATTCATATGCCAAATTTTTATTTACATTTCTCCATTATGTTTATTTTCTGATACACGTTCTGCATTTTCTGGTCAGTACTGTATTGGCTCTAAATAATTTTATTAAAGCTTGTTTTGACTGTATATTAATGTGGATGTATGCACAAAGAGTAATGGATTAGCTTTCTGATCTCTTTGACTTTTAAAAGTATTGGAAGCATTAGACATGCATATTTGACCTGCGTTTGGAGAATTGTTTGTTTGTTTTGGAAAAAATGTGTGAATGATGGGACCAAATGCAAGTATTCTTATTTTTTTTAACAATATTCCAATCATTTGACCTTTTTAAATCACAAGATCATGTGCTTATTAGTTCAGCTTAACTCTATTAGTCTGCATTATAATGTTGTTAATTAGCAGTACGATTTAATTAGTTTGTTAAATTTTATAATGCTTATTTTCACAAATTGACATTTCATTGTTTCCACAAGGAAGGGAACAATGTTATTAAAATAAATCATGCATATTGGAGCAAATTAATTATAAATATGTAATAAAACACTTTTCTTGCTTGTCTATGTGGGTTTCCTCCAGGTTATTGAAGATGAGTGAATATTTGTTTAAAATGTTTTATATTTTAGTTCAAAACTGTATTATTTTAATGACTGGTGGCTATGGGGATATTGGCCACAAGGACAGTTCAATGTGGGATGTTAGCTGGCTATAGTAGCTTATCTGTTCAGGATAATATGAAATCTGGTTAAGAGAAGTCCAACTGTGACAGTGAGATGAAAATAGAATACTGAAAATTGTAATAGTATATAAATGTTTTGTATAAAATAATTTAATAGGAACACCTGTACACCTGCTCATTCATGTAATTACCTAATCAGAACGTCAAGAGCCTCAGTTAATGTTTCCATCAAATATCAGAATGGAGACTTTGTAGCATGGCTGTTGGTGCCATAAGGGCTGGTTTGAGTATTTCAGAAACTGCTTATTTCCTATGATTTTCACATAAGCAGTCTCTAAAGTTTATACAAATTGGTCCAGGGGGAAATAACACCTAGTGAGGGACAGTTCAATCAACATGTCTTGTTGATGAGCAAGATCAGATGAAAATGACCAGGCTGGTTTGAGCTGACTGGAAGGGTACAGTAACTCAAATACCCAGTTTTTACACCCGTGATGAGCAGAAATGCATGTCATAACATACAAGAAATCGAACATTGGGGCATATAGGTTGTAACAGCAGATGACCATTGGGTTCCATTCCTGTTAGACAGGAACACAAATTGGAGATTGGTAAGCACCTGAACTGTCCAGCTTTCAAATGATCACCAGTATACTAGCCTGTCTATAATTTAAGTGATGGCGTGTTTAACAACACTGGTGCACGTGTGTGTGTGTATGTATGTATTAATTAATTGGTTACACACATGGGGTGGCACGCTGGTGCAATGGTTAGCACCGTCACCTCACAGCAAGAAGGTTTGAACCTCATGGCTGACGGGCCTTTTTGTATGCAGTTTGCATGTTCTCCCTGTGTCTGTGTGGGTTTTCTCCGGGTGCTCCGGTTTCCCCCACAGTTCAAAGGCAGATTAGGTAAAAATACCCAGCCACTGGGGTTAAACAAGCCAGTGCATACTTAGCGCCAGTCCCAAATCCAGATAAATTGGGGAGGGTTGCGTCAGGAAGGGCTTCTGATGTAAAACCTATGCCAAATCAAATATGTGGATCATGATGATCCATTGTGGCGATCCCTAATGGGAGCAGACGAAAAAAGAAATATATATTATATATACACACACACACTAGTGCAGCTCAAACAATTAGAATATCATGAAAAAGTTCAATATTTTCCATCATTTATTTAAGAAAGTGAAAATTTTCTATTTTTTAGACTCATTGCACGTAAACTCAAATGTTTCAAGCATTTTTTTGTTTTAAGTTTGATTATGGCTTACAGCACAAAAAAAACTCAAAATATGAGAATATTTCATTTCGAGTTTAAGTAAAACAGTATAAATACCGTGAATCTCTCAGTGTAGTTCAGTACACAAAACCACAATCATGGGGAAGACTGCTGACTTGACAGTTGTCCAGAAGGATCAAGCCACAAGGAGGGTAAGCCACAGAAGGTCATTGCTGAAAAGACTGGCTGGAAAAGGTGCACAAGCAACAGGGATGACCACAGCCTTGAGAGGACTGTCAAGAAAAGTCAATTCAAGGACTTGGGAGAGCTTCACAAGGAGTGGACAGAGGCTGGTGTCGGTGCATCAAGTGCCACCACGCACAGATTATTTACAAATCATTGTTTTCAGGTTTAATTTCAAGATACCGTCCCAGCTTTTTCTGATTTGGAGTTGTATTTTAAACAAGAGTGCTCTGAGAGCACAATATCCCCTGCTGGCAACTATGCCATAACTCTGGTAAAATGTGACTGAATAGAACGAAATTGCAATATGCATATTACCGACATATAACAAAGAATCCTGTCACGTTTTGTTAAATTCCTCCAAAAATTGTGACAGGAGTTGATTTCAGAAGGTGAGTACCCTTCCCGGGATGGATGGACAGACATCGCCATGGCATAATCCCTCTTCGGGCCTTTCTGCCAGCGGGGGATAAAAATGCCATTTGGGGGGCATGCACACAACCCAAAGCTATGAACAATCAATGTCATTGCAGAAACAAGTTGTCAACCTGTGTAAAGTTTGTCAAATTTTCTTGAGAGGTCCCGAAAGTTAGAAATTTTTGTATCTGGTGACAGCAAACTCTGCCCTTGC
This sequence comes from Neoarius graeffei, assembly GCF_027579695.1. NCBI lineage: Eukaryota > Metazoa > Chordata > Actinopteri > Siluriformes > Ariidae > Neoarius > Neoarius graeffei. Next base: position 35,634,566 of record NC_083585.1, on the reverse strand, counting down.
AATCTTGAACCAAGTAGTTCTGCTTTAGCTTTTGTACAAATCTAAGTCCCTGACCAAATCATTCGATTCTGGCTGTGTTATCAGATGAGGATAACTAGGCATAAAGGGTTCAACATCTGGTTCATGGGTTGTGGCACCTTTCTGCCTCATCTCAGCTCCATGTCTCTCAGGTGGCACTGGTCTCACAGCTGAAGGCAGATGGTTGTATTCAGTAGATTTCTTATCTTTAGTACAGAAGCCAGATACATTGGTCAGACAGACGTAACAGTCCGTCATGTGTCCTTTCTGTTCTCACGATATCACTGGGAGTGCAAGTTCTGCAAATGGCATTGACTTTTTATGACTATCTCTGAGTCAAGCTCTGAGGTTGACTGCACATGTTGCACAACAACTGTGAGGAGCCCAGGGTTTTGGTCACCAATATTACAGTGGAAGTAGAGCTCAAGGGTTTTCTTAATAAATGTAGTCATGGTGCGTCTTTGAGCCTTAAGCACCATATGTATCGCAATTGTTAATGAGACATTTCTTCTGTGTTAAACTTCTGTATTAATCTTCTGTATTCGCTGTTAATAAGACATTTCTTCTGTATCTTCTTGAAGACAACGAGATGTTCCTATGCTTGAACCGACCAAAACAGTTTGTTTTATGGGCAATATACGTTGTACACAAACATATGACATATATATATTAAGTCTGGCATTTTATATTTATTTATTTAGGGGGGGGGGGGGGGTACAGTGGTGTAGTGGTTAGCACTGTCGCCTCACAGCAAGAAGGTCCTGGGTTCAAGCCCAGCAGCCGGTGAGTGCCTTTCTGTGTGGAGTTTGCATGTTCTCCCCGTGTCCGCGTGGGTTTCCTCCAGGTGCTCCGGTTTCCCCCACAATCCAAAGACATGCAGGTTAGGCTGACTGGTGACTCTAAATTGACCATAGGTGTGAATGGTTGTTTGTCTCTGTCAGCCCTGTGATAACCTGGTGACTTGTCCAGGGTGTACCCTGCCTCTCGCCCATAGTCAGCTGGGATAGGCTCCAGCTTGCCTGCGACCCTGTAGGACAGGATAAGCGGCTACAGATAATGTATGCATGTATGTATGTGTGTGTCTGTCCAGTGTAAAATGGCAAATGGGTATAGATATAGTTGGACCTAATAAAATGGCTTTTGAGCTTATATAGTTTAAAACTACATGCGTACAAAACTAGGGTGACCAGACGTCCCGGTTTTCTGGGGACAGTCCTCATTTTGGTGGCCTGTCCCCGGAAATGTCCCCATTTTTAACCATGACCGACAGACCTGAAAAAAAAAGACTGAAACATCTACCAGATTTCATCAGACACCTCGCGTATTGTTTTGTAGATCACTTTAAGACGGGCTCAGGCCGACAGCAGTGATATTCTAGAACACCTCTGGTGATAGCCTTTCCAGTACTTTGATTGGTGGAGCTGAGGAACAACTTTTTAGTGGAGTGCTAAAATCTTTGCCTAAACTAAAGTCATTCATCCAACTTTGACAGTTCGTTTCAACCACTCCTGGACAGGTGAGTAATTTGCATAATTTGCTGTGATGTGTAGCAGAGTACACATTTTGATTAAGGCTACTCATTTAGGCTCAGTCTTCAATTCAGCTATGGCTACAATTTAGGCTATGGGAGATCGGGAATCATTTGTATCTCATCTCATCTCATTATCTCTAGCTGCTTTATCCTTCTACAGGGTCGCAGGCAAGCTGGAGCCTATCCCAGCTGACTACGGGCGAAAGGCAGGGTACACCCTGGACAAGTTGCCAGGTCATCACAGGGCTGACACATAGACACAGACAACCATTCACACTCACATTCACACCTACGGTCAATTTGGAGTCACCAGTTAACCTAACCTACATGTCTTTGGACTGTGGGGGAAACCGGAGCACCCAGAGGAAACCCACGCGGACACGGGAAGAACATGCAAACTCCGCACAGAAAGGCCCTCGCCGGCCACGGGGCTCAAACCCGGACCTTCTTGCTGCAAGGCGACAGCACTAACCACTACACCACCGTGCTGCCCGTCATTTTTATCCTCAATAATAATAATAATAATAATAATAATAATAATAATGTGTTACCATACCTTGAAATTGCTTGGATTGAAGTAAACTGTTTATTTAAATTGTGTTGTGTGTTTTGTATATTTTTAAATACATTGTTCATTACTAGTGGCATACATGGTAATTAATTTAATATATTTACTTTCATGGGTCTAAGACATGTATTTCAGCAAGCCTACAATTTAAGAGTCTATAAATCTAAACTATGTACCCATACCAGAGATTTTTCACATTGTCTTTAATTAATGTTATCCTAGGGGTGGCACGGTGGTGTAGTGGTTAGCGCTGTCACCTCACAGCAAGAAGGTCCTGGGTTCGAGCCCAGCAGCTGACGAGGACCTTTCTGTGTGGAGTTTGCATGTTCTCCCCGTGTCTGCGTCGGTTTCCTTCAGGTGCTCCGGTTTCCCCCACAGTCCAAAGACATGCAGGTTAGGTTAAATTGGTGGCTCTAAATTGACCGTAGGTGTGAATGTGAGTGTGAATGGTTGTTTGTCTCTCTGTGCCAGCCCTGCAATGATCTGGAGACTTGTCCAGGGTGTACCCCGCCTCTTGCCCATAGTCAGCTGGGATCGGCCTCAGCTTGCCTGTGGCCCTGTAGGACAGGATAAGCGGCTACAGATAATGGATGGATGGGTCTAAAACATCTATTTCAGCTATCCTACAATTTAAGAGTCTATAAATCTAAACTATGTACCCATACCAGACATTTTTCACATTGTCTTTAATTAATGTTATCCTAGGGGTGGCACGGTGGTGTAGTGGTTAGTGCTGTCGCCTCACAGCAAGAAGGTCCTGGGTTCGAGCCCAGCAGCTGATGAGGACCTTTCTGTGTGGAGTTTGCATGTTCTCCCAGTGTCCGCATGGATTTCCTCCGGGTGCTCCGGTTTCCCCCCACAGTCCAAAGACATGCAGGTTAGGTTAACTGGTGGCTCTAAATTGACCGTAGGTGTGAATGTGAGTGTGAATGGTTGTTTGTCTCTATGTGTCAGCCCTATGATGACCTGGAGACTTGTCCAGGGTGTGCCCCACCTCTCGCCCATAGTCAGCTGGGGTAGGCTCCAGCTTGCCTGCGACCCTGTAGGACAGGATAAGCAGCTATAGATAATGGATGGATGGATAATAATATGTTACCATACCTTGAAATTGAGGGTGGCACGGTGGTGTAGTGGTTAGCACTGTTGCTTCACAGCAAGAAGGTTCTGGGTTCAAGCCCAGCAGCCGACAAGGGCCTTTCTGTGCGGAGTTTGCATGTTGTCCGCGTGGGTTTCCTCCGGGTGCTCTGGTTTCCCCCACAGTCCAAAGACATGCAGGTTAGGTTAACTGGTGACTCTAAATTGAGCGTAGGTGTGAATGTGAGTGCGAATGGTTGTCTGTGTCTATGTGTCAGCCCTGTGATGACCTGGCGACTTGTCCAGGGTGTACCCCGCCTTTCGCCCGTAGTCAGCTGGGATAGGCTCCAGCTTGCCTGCGACCCTGTAGAACAGGATAAAGCGGCTAGAGATAATGAGATGAGATGAGATTTTTACTTTCATGGGTCTAAAACATCTATTTCAGCTAGCCTATAAATCTAAACTAAGTACCCATACCAGGAATTTTTCACAGTCTTTAATTGATGTAAACCTAAAGCAGTTGCAGAATTGGCCTACAGTGCACTCTGAGGAAAATCCCACTTTTTATGCAATGCATGATCAAAATACATGAAAATCAGAAATATCACCCCCTTTTTTTATTACAAAGATGAAACCATTAGATGTTTTAATGATATTTTCATCGCCAAAGCGGAAATATCCCCGGTTTTCTTCTCAGAAGTCTGAGCAAAACCTTATGCAAAAACTTCCACAAGAATTTGAATCTGAGCAGCACCATGAAGATGCAGCAGCCGGAAATGAAGCCGCTCGAGCCCTCGGAGCTGTGGTTTCGGCTGCGTGCGTGGCGTTTGAGCTCAGCCAATCAGAGTGAGCCAGGTCACACGGATGACCAGGAAGAGAAGATGGCTGCAAAGAATGGAAAGAACAGTCTGCTACAAAAAGTAAGACTTGGGTATTACATGTCTTAGTTTATGTGGAAACTGTTTACACTCGCTGTTAAACATTTACTGAATCCTAGACATAGTTTTCTTTTCTATACAACCTTTATTACGGATTTTGTTTGTGAGAACAGGCTGATGTACACTAGCAATGAGGATGCTAACAACTAGCAGCTCAAAACGGAAACCTGAAAGGAAAAAAACACAACATCCGTTCTTGAAAAAGAAATTATTTTGATCTTGGTACATATTAGTAAATCTGACCTATAAAATGTGTAGACATGCCTGGTGCCTCGATACACATTTGAGTTACGTTTAAAGTTTGGAACTAATGTTTAATCTTATCCAACAGCACATGCCATAAAGTGCGCCAAATGCACAAGGACCACTTCTCTCTCTCTCTCTAACGACACTGCGGTTGAAGTGTTGAGCCCTGCGTTCCTTATTGCTAGAAAATACAACGCCAAGATCTCTCACTCAGTTAATATCTCGGGCTAGAGTTTGTTTATCCTACACTTAAAAATAAATGCATTTTTATATCAACCATTTGCCATATGTGTGTCATAACTCATGGATGCATGATGATGCATGACACTGCATCTGGCATGTAAAGGATTGTTTCTCAATTATTGAAGATCTAGTATATAAGAATTAAAAATTGGGAATCCTGTTGCCTTTTGTATATCTCATCTCATTATCTCTAGCCGCTTTATCCTGTTCTACAGGGTCGCAGGCAAGCTGGAGCCTGTCCCAGCTGACTACGGGCGAAAGGCGGGGTACACCCTGGACAAGTCGCCAGGTCATCACAGGGCTGACACATAGACACAGACAACCATTCACATTCACACCCACGGTCAATTTAGAGTCACCGGTTAACCTAACCTGCATGTCTTTGGGCTGTGGGGGAAACTGGAGCACCCGGAGGAAACCCACGCGGACACGGGGAGAACATGCAAACTCCACATAGAAAGGCCCTCGCCGGCCACGGGGCTCAAACCCGGACCATCTTGCTGTGAGGCAACAGCGCTAACCACTACACTACCATGCCGTCCCGCCTTTTGTATATCTCATCTCATCTCTCATTATCTCTAGCCGCTTTATCCTTCTACAGGGTCGCAGGCAAGCTGGAGCCTATCCCAGCTGACTACGGGCGAAAGGCGGGGTACACCCTGGACAAGTCGCCAGGTCATCACAGGGCTGACACATAGACACAGACAACCATTCACACTCACATTCACACCTACGGTCAATTTAGAGTCACCAATTAGCCTAACCTGCATGTCTTTGGACTGTGGGGGAAACCGGAGCACCCGGAGGAAACCCACGCGGACACGGGGAGAACATGCAAACTCCACACAGAAAGGCCCTCGCCGGCCCCGGGGCTCGAACCCAGGACCTTCTTGCTGTGAGGCGACAGCGCTAACCACTACACCACCGTGCTGCCCCCTTTTGTATATAATGAATTTTAAAATGTAGGTGAAAATACACTCATGCACGTACCTCTTAAATTTGTCCACTTTTCAATTTGTATATTTCAGATTCTTCTATTTATTTATTTATTTATTTATTTTTAATTCTGGGCGGCACGGTGGTGTAGTGGTTAGCGCTGTCGCCTCACAGCAAGAAGGTCCTGGGTTCGAGCCCCGGGGCCGGCGAGGGCCTTTCTGTGCGGAGTTTGCATGTTCTCCCCGTGTCCGCGTGGGTTTCCTCCGGGTGCTCCGGTTTCCCCCACAGTCCAAAGACATGCAGGTTAGGTTAACTGGTGACTCTAAATTGACCGTAGGTGTGAGTGTGAATGGTTGTCTGTGTCTATGTGTCAGCCCTGTGATGACCTGGCGACTTGTCCAGGGTGTACCCCGCCTTTCGCCCGTAGTCAGCTGGGATAGGCTCCAGCTTGCCTGCGACCCTGTAGAAGGATAAAGCGGCTAGAGATAATGAGATGAGATGAGATTTTTAATTCTATGTATAGACCCCTTTCACATGACGTCACCACGCCGCGAGATTTTGTTAGGCGCCATATTGGAAGACCAAGTACATGCACTCACAATATAAAACAAAGTACGAGCGAGAGTAAAGTGACACCATGGATGATAATTCGGGTTATGTGAGTACATTACCAGCTGCAGAAAGGGCACGGTATGTGGAGAAACTGGCTGTGATTGATGGGTTTGACCCATATGATAAGACTCGGGGCAAGGGAGAATGGAAACATAAGGAGGACCTGACACCAATTCTGCCATCTGTTTGCTACCCAGACATTGTAAACTATTTGTTGTTTACACCAAGTGCCTACACTCAGTGTTCGAACTATGCCGATATTTTCGGGGGGTCCCTTTTTTTCCCTTGGGGGGGGGGCTTGCGCTTGTCTCGGAGCGCGGATCTCCAAACACATGAGAAGCCTATCTTACGCACATATCACGCGGACTCCACACACGCATCGCGTCTGAAGTCATAAGTCATCAGGGGAAATCGTGTCCACATTGGCATGTTCAAAAAACAACCTCGCATCAACAATGATACCACACGCAAGAAAAAAAAAACAGTCAGGCTACTCAACAACCAACCTGGCAGCAGCGAGCAAGCCCCAAACCATCCTAAATTATTATTATTATTAAATTGTAGAAGTCTGGGAGGCTTGCTCCTCATACAGTTATCAACTTGGGGCCAATTTAGCATGTTTTAAATCTGAATTTCTTGCGTTTGCTTACCTCAAAAGTGTCCGCAGATCATGCACAGACTTATCCATTATATCCACAGTTTTTTGCCAAGTCTCACACAGGTTTCTTTCAAGTCTACTGTTGGGCCAATAAATCATAAATAAAACAGCTCAGATTTGTTTGCTTAAGTCGTTTGCCACTCCACTTTATTCTCGTGGGTTCACATACCGCTGCTGTTATTTCCCCCTAATCACGAGTTTGTTGGTCTTCCAAAATGGCGCAGGATCTGTTTACTTCCGGTTTCGGGTGACGTCAGTGAAAGGGGTCTATATAGCTACTTTTGTCTTGGCTAATTTCTTCTAGCTTTACCAATCACCAAAGCAAGTTCCTTGGATGTGAGAATGTAATTGGCAGTAAACTTGATTCTTAAAAAAAAAAAATCTGCTGAAAATTTTAATTCTGTGAATATGTGCTTGTTTTCAGTGGAAGATTGATGAAAAACCTGTCAAGATTGACAAATGGGATGGTGCAGCTGTGAAGAACTCACTTGACGATGCAGCGAAGAAGGCAGATGAAACTTATTTTTCTAGTCATGTTTTGTTAGGGTCATTTTTTATTTATGCTTCACTTACTGTAATTTCTTTTCTATTGCTAGGTACTCATTGAGAAGTATGGTTATGTTGAGAGCTTCAACCTTGTAGATGGACGTCTTTTCATTTGTACAGTCTCCTGCCTTTTTGCCATTGTAGCCTTAATTTGGGACTACCTGCACCCGTTTCCAGAGTCCAAACCAGTCCTGGCATGCTGTGTTGTTTCATATCCTTTACTGCTTAAACAAAATATTTATTCGCACTATACATTACCTTTAAATTGTTGATCCAGCTTTTGAAGCTTAGTGACTATAATGTATCATGTCTGTTTCATAAAAGTTCTCCAAACTTTAAAATTGCAGTTGAATCCTGGATTGTTTAATTGAACATATCCTTATAATAATATCTAAATTCAGTACTTTCACGGTTGTTTCCTTAACGACCTCAAACATATTTCATAATGATGGGCATCCTAACCTTGTATACCTCCTACAAAGAGAAAAACATCTTTCTTGTGGCTTCCCAAAAAGACCCAACTGGCATGGACCCCGATCACATCTGGCAGCTTTCATCAAGTCTTAAAAGGTGTGTGTGTTTAAAAAACAAAACAAAACCCTAACTCCTACCCTTTCCCAGATTTTAGATGTTTGCTTGGAAGTATGTACTAAATGATGGAACTATATTTTGTAGGTTTGATGATAAGTACACACTGAAAGCGTCCTTTACAGATGGAAAAACCAAGCAGTCTCGGGCGACTGAGTTCACGAAATCCGTCAGTACCTTCTTTGATGGAAATGGAACATTGGTGATGGACCAGTATGAAAAATGTGTGTCAAAGCTACATGACACATTGGCGATGGAGAAGAAAACTAAATAAAGTTGAACAGAAACTCAGTGTACCAGCATAGCCCCAGCTCTTGGGGGGTGGGGGTGGGACTATTTCACTGGGAATGAAATGTCTGTCAAATGTTAGCCTTCAGTTACAGGGGTGATAGCGTTCCGGCGCTGCGCCGGATTTCCGGCGTACCGCGGTGCCGGAAAAAAAAAAATCTAGTTCGCCCATTATCCTGTGTCATTCTGAGATGCGCAGATAGACAGTAAAGGGAATTCCGAATTCCCTTTACTGTCTGTCTGCGCATCTCAGAATGACACAGGATAATGGGCGAACTAGATTTTTTTTTTTTCCGGCGCCGTGGTACGCCGGAAATCCGGCGCGGCGCCGGAACGCTATCACCCCTGCAGTTAAGAAATTTGTATCAGGATTGTCATGGTATAACTGTTTGTTTTCACTTGGTGTCACAATATTTGTACTTAAAGGTTCAGTTAGAATAAATGTCTCAGTTTAATATTCTGAGGAAAGGTAAAGTTAATTTTTTTTCACTGATTCCTCATGATGGGGAACATGTGAGTGATTAAAGAAATATTGAGAATCTTTCATAAACACCATTTTGTTTTTTTCAAGCACTGATGTCCCAGAATTTCATTACAGTGGGAAGACTGGAGTGTTTTCTCTCTTACCTTTTTTTTTTCTTAAATTTGCTTAAACAAAAATATCATTAAAGTGATTGGCATCAATTTCTTGTATCTTTTTTTCCCTCCTTCATTTAATTGGTTGTTTACTCAGACAGCTGGAGTTAGAATAATTATGAAATCGCTTCCTTTTTATTGCTTTAAAAGAAAATGTTAATAAACTATTCAAATTCTATTCATACAAAGTATATGTGTAGTCTCTACAGATCTTATTGTTGTGGTAGAGAGACCGGTAAGCATCAGATTAAATAATGATTGATTTGTTACATTTCCCCCCAGACCTTGTTACAGGTGTGAAGCATACACTGTACGAAAGAGAGCCCAGATAACTACACACAGCCATGTATGTGGCTTTGTTTATTTTGCTCTCAACAAATTAATCATAAAATGGTTAAAAAAAAACATTTTATTTTATAATGTTAGACTTGTACACCTAGACAGTTTTATTTGAATAGTAAAGTTAGAGAATAGCTGCAGTGGTTGTCGTTAAATTCGCTGCTTTAGCTCTTATTGTGTCACTGTTTGTCAAAAAAGCATACAATTAAAATAAAGCTTTTGTCTTTTTCACTGTGCTTTTATTCAATCACTTCTTCTGTAAGTGCCATTTCTTTTGAAGTTTAGGAATTTTAACTAGAGTGTTTAATTGTACTTAGTGAAAAGAATGATGGAGTTTTGCTAGAAAACGATTTTCAAATGATTAACAAATGTTTTGGGATGGCACGGTAGTGTAGTGGTTAGCACTGTCGCCTCACAGCAAGAAGGTTCTGGGTTTGAGCCCAGTGGCCAATGGGGGCCTTTCTGTGTCAAGTTTGCATGTTCTCCCTGTGTCTGCATGGGTTTCCTCCAGTTTCCTCCACAGTCCAAAGACATGCAGGTTAGGCTAATTGGTGACTCTAAATTGACCGTAGGTGTGAGTGTGAATGGTTGTCTGTCTCTATGTGTCAACCCTGTGATGACCTGGCGACTTGTCCAGGGTGTACCCCGCCTCTCGCCCATAGTCAGCTGGGACAGGCTCCAGCTTACCTCTGACCCTGCACAGGATAAGCGGTTACAGATAATGGATGGATAAGTATTTTGTGTATAGGACAGCCCAGTACCTGTGTGCATGCATGCATATATATATATATATATATATATATATATATATATATATATATAAATGTGTGTGTGTGTGTGTTAAAATATATAATTAAAAATAATAAAATATATAAACAATTTTAAAATGAGCATTTATATAAAAAAAAGCCAGACTGGTGTGACGACAATGCTCATATCTATGAACATTACACAACAGAGAAAATATCTGCATGCTCTAGTTAATATAGAGGATTAATGAACTGGAATTAACTATTATTATTATTTCTTTTTTTTTTAATGAAGGCTATTACATTGATACTACTCGGAATACAACCCCGATTCCAAAAAAGTTGGGACAAAGTACAAATTGTAAATAAAAACGGAATGCAATAATTTACAAATCTCAAAAACTGATATTGTATTCACAATAGAACATAGACAACATATCAAATGTCGAAAGTGAGACATTTTGAAATTTCATGCCAAATATTGGCTCATTTGAAATTTCATGACAGCAACACATCTCAAAAAAGTTGGGACGGGGCAATAAGAGGCTGGAAAAGTTAAAGGTACAAAAAAGGAACAGCTGGAGGACCAAATTGCAACTCATTAGGTCAATTGGCAATAGGTCATTAACATGACTGGGTATAAAAAGAGCATCTTGGAGTGGCAGCGGCTCTCAGAAGTAAAGATGGGAAGAGGATCGCCAATCCCCCTAATTCTGCGCCAACAAATAGTGGAGCAATATCAGAAAGGAGTTCGACAGTGTAAAATTGCAAAGAGTTTGAACATATCATCATCTACAGTGCATAATATCATCAAAAGATTCAGAGAATCTGGAAGAATCTCTGTGCGTAAGGGTCAAGGCCGGAAAACCATACTGGGTGCCCGTGATCTTCGGGCCCTTAGACGGCACTGCATCACATGCAGGCATGCTTCTGTACTGGAAATCACAAAATGGGCTCAGGAATATTTCCAGAGAACATTATCTGTGAACACAATTCACCGTACCATCCGCCGTTGCCAGCTAAAACTCTATAGTTCAAAGAAGAAGCCGTATCTAAACATGATCCAGAAGCGCAGACGTCTTCTCTGGGCCAAGGCTCATTTAAAATGGACTGTGGCAAAGTGGAAAACTGTTCTGTGGTCAGACGAATCAAAATTTGAAGTTCTTTATGGAAATCAGGGACGCCATGTCATTCGTACTAAAGAGGAGAAGGATGACCCAAGTTGTTATCAGCGCTCAGTTCAGAAGCCTGCATTTCTGATGGTATGGGGTTGCATTAGTGCGTGTGGCATGGGCAGCTTACACATCTGGAAAGACACCATCAATGCTGAAAGGTATATCCAGGTTCTAGAGCAACATATGCTCCCATCCAGACGACGTCTCTTTCAGGGAAGACCTTGCATTTTCCAACATGACAATGCCAAACCACATACTGCATCAATTACAGCATCATGGCTGTGTAGAAGAAGGGTCCGGGTACTGAACTGGCCAGCCTGCAGTCCAGATCTTTCACCCATAGAAAACATTTGGCGCATCATAAAACAGAAGATACGTCAAAAAAAAGACCTAAGACAGTTGAGCAACTAGAATCCTACATTAGACAAGAATGGGTTAACATTCCTATCCCTAAACTTGAGCAACTTGTCTCCTCAGTCCCCAGACGTTTACAGACTGTTGTAAAGAGAAAAGGGGATGTCTCACAGTGGGAAACATGGCCTTGTCCCAACTTTTTTGAGATGTGTTGTTGTCATGAAATTTAAAATCACCTCATTTTTCTCTTTAAATGATACATTTTCTCAGTTTAAGCATTTGATATGTCATCTATGTTCTATTCTGAATAAAATATGGAATTTTGAAACTTCTACATCATTGCATTCCGTTTTTATTTACAATTTGTACTTTGTCCCAACTTTTTTGGAATCGGGGTTGTACTTATTATTACTATATTCACCTACTTTAAAAACATATAAAACTGACCAGGAAACATTTTAATGTATCATACTGAGTTAAAAATGCTTCTTATTCTTAAAATCAGATCTTGGAAAAAGCCACTCTTAGAATGTACTTGGTGTATGTTATTTGTAACAGCGCATAAGATAGGGCCAGACTGCAAGTGTGTAACTGATATGTAGAACCGCTAAGAAGTAATCATCAAAATAATATGCATTATACACAAAAACAAATATTCTAAGATTCAAAAAACTATAAATGGATACTTAAAATGCTGAACAAATTATACAACATGTTGCAAAAGTTGTGGAGGAGAACCAAAAGGAACAAGAAACTATTATCAAAATTGGAAAAGAAGGCAAAAAAAACCCCAGATGTGTGGGAAGATGATGTGGGGATGATGACAAGAGTGTGACCTCAAGACCAAAGTTATCACGTTTTATTTCATCATTGTGTCAGTCAGCTTTGTTATTGTTCTTTTATGTGTTGTGAAATATAGGACATGAGCTGAGCTGCTTTGCTCAAATCCATTACAACCAATTGCAAATATTTAAAAATCAGAACAATAAAAACTCTTTTAAATCACTGCTTTAAGTATTTATCTTCAGTGTAGAGTGTAAATCTGTTTTCTTCTGTAAATTGCCCTGTACATGATTCCTTGCTAGTACATTATATGAATAAGCAGAGAAATATTTAGTGTGCATGTATGTAAACATGTAATATAAGAGGGATTATTGTAAAACGGCAAACAAGATGTACAGGGTAGGAGTGAATGCTGTTCCAGGAATTGATTTGGTCCCGAGTGGTTACGATCTCAAAGCACAGCATCTGGAAATGAACAGAGATAAGTGCAGTACATTTGATCCTTTGAGCCTGTTCAGCATAAAAAGCTAGGTTTAGGGAGAAATTGATTAATAATGTGGTTTGTTCACTGCCTGGCCAAAATGTCACCATTTGGATTTCAAATAAGCAAATACTTAAGAGCCTTTGACTGGATAATTACTGGATAATTAATGTGTTTCAGCTGGCAGCAATTCTTCTAACCCTAACTGATGCAGTGAGTAGCTTTGCATTTCTTAAACAACCATGTTGGAAGATGTATCACGTGGTTGTGGAAAAAAAAGTCACTGTTTCAGAAAGGTCAAATTATTGGCCCTGCATCACACAAAGGAAACAACTAAAATGATTGCTGAAATTACTGGAATTGGGTTAAGAACTGTCCAACACATTATTAAAACCTGAGAGGATAGTGGTGAACCATCAACTTCACAGAAGAAATGTGGTTGGGAAAAAAAATTGACTGACCTTGATTGGAGAGTACTTAGAGTGAAAGTAAGAGCATTTCCACGTGCACAATGTGATGAGAACTCGCAGGATTGGAACTAAACAGCTGTGTGGCCATAAGAAAACTACTTGTTAGTGAGACTAATCAGATAAAAAAGGCTTAAATTTTCTAGGGAGCATAAAGACTGGACTCTGGAGCAATGGAAAAGGTCATGTGGTCTGATGAGTCCAGATTTACTATTCCTGAGTGATGGGTGTGGCAGGGTAAGAAGGGAAGCTCATGAAGCAATGCACCCATCATGCATAGTGGCATCTGTATAAACCTCTGGAGGCAGTGTTATGATCCGGTTGCTTCATTTGGTCAGGTCGAGGCTCAGCAACATTATGGGGCAATAAAATGAAGTCAGCTGACGACCTGAATCTATTGAATGACCAAGTTATCCCATAAATGGATTTTTTCCCCCTTGAAGACACAGGTATATTCCATGACAACAAAGTCAGGATTCATTGGCTTAAATTGAAAATTGAAAGACTGGTTCAGGGAGGAGGAATCATTTTCACACATGAATTGGCCACCATTGAATCCTGACCTTAACCCCACTGAAAGTCTTTGGGATGTGCTGGAGAAGACTTTATGGAGTGGTTTGACTCTCCCATCATCAAAACAAGATCTCAGTGAAAAATTAATGCAGTGGAAATAAATGTTGTGACCTTGCATAAGGTTGTCAAAACAATGCCACAGCGAATGCGTGCTATAATCAAAGGTGGTCCAATAAAATTTTAGAGTGTGTGACTGTTTTTTGGCCAGGCAGTGTATATTGGTTAGTAAATGTTCGCTATTTACTGTTTGCAAATTAAATTAGTGTGATAATAATAGCTTTAAAATATTTAATGTGTAGTACCTGTATCTGTGAGGGCATCCACGGAAACCCACCGTGTATTCTTGGGCATAGCACTGCTTTCTGCAAAGCCCTCGATGGCCACATGTCCAGCCAAGAACATCTGTATCATCAGCTGATAAACAGAACCATCACTCAGTGTAAGGAATCATGCATCCAAACATAACATCCAAACATAAAATTCTTCTGAAACAGCCCCCTCAAGCAGCAACTGATCCTTTCCTGCAAACATGTCATATTATACCTTTGGTAGCTGTCAGCAGCATGATAGTAAGGATGATCAATCCCAATGTTTTCATGCTGTTAGGCCAAAACTTGCAATGTCAGTCATTAGCTGCCTGTGGCAAGCTCCATTTATATACTATTACACCCATAGTGCGGGAGGGGTCGGTGGGAGAGGCTTAGTAATAATCTCTCGTTTACATTTTATTCAAAAACACTAAACTGAACTTTGAGAAAAACAGAGAAAAACAAAAACAAATTTACAAAGAGATTAGAGATAATATACATTGTGTTTCAATGCACACATAAAAATCTTATAAGTACAAAGACAAGAATGAAATATTATGTTTTAATTCATAATTATGATGAGCTTTCTTGTGTCTTCTATCTGCTGTACAGATTACACAGTGTAAATGGTCATTGCAAGCTTTTCTTTATTAATAATTTTGTTTAAATGTCGTATGCCCCTTACTTAAACACACCCCACACATCATTATCATGAATTTCCTTTTCTTAGTATTTATTATCTGTGTATTATTACAGTTTAAAATGTTAAACCAATATAAACATGCAGTAGTGCTGTTGTGGTGGACGAGACACTTCGTCAGCAAAAAAGATTCAGATTCCACAGCAACAGCAAAAGAGGCACATGTAGTCCCTTGTGACCAGACACCCCTCCTGCATATAAACACACACACACACACACACACTAGTGCATGTCAAACAATTAGAATATTATGAAAAAGTAAAAAAAAAATGTATTTAATTGAAAAACGTAAACTTTCAGATATTCTATATTCATTACACGTCAGGTGAAATATTTCAAGCCTTTTTTGGTTTTAATTTTGATAATTATGGTTAAAAGCTCATGAAAATCAGAAATCCAATATTTCAAATTATTAGAATATTTCCAAAGATCAATAAAAAAAAGGATTTACAATACAGAAATGTCCAACTTCTGAAAAGTATATTCATTTATATAAATAATTAAAAAAATCTGCTGAAAATATAACAAATAATGAATATAACTGCTGAAAAAGTTAATGCTGACACCTTTCTGTTTTAGCCAGGATTAACTTGTTCAGCAGTTTGTGCCATAGTAGCTCTTCTGTGGGATTAGATCATATGGGCTAGCCTTCGACACCCATAACCCTGTCGCCGGTTCATCGGTTGTCCTTCCTTGGACCACTTTTGGTAGGTATTAACCACTGCATACCAGGAACACCCCACAAGATGTGCCATTTTGGAGATGCTTCGACCCAATTATCTAGCCATCACAATTTGGCCCTTGTCAAAGTCACTCAGATCCTTATGCTTGCCCATTTTTCCTGCTTCCAGCACATCAACTTTGAGAACTGACTGTTCTCTTGCTAACTGCCATTGTAACAAGATAATCAATGTTATTCACTTTACCTTTCAGTGGTCATAATACCTTTCATAAAACCTTTCAGTGGCTGATCATTGTGTGTGCGCGCGTGTGTGTGTGTGTGTGTGTATATATACAGTGGTTAGTATGTCTGCCTCTCGACTGGGAGATCACGAGTTCTACTTGCAGTCAGGTCCCCTAGCGAGACACCACAATGCAGATGCGAGTAGGAAGTCAAATTCTTGTTGTTACCAGAGAACTGCCCCCCCCCCCCATATATATATGGATGATGTTTTGCCCCGACCGGGATTCGAACCCTTATCTCCTGCGTCGTAATTACCACTGTACTATCCAGCTGAGATATATATATATATCTCAGCTGGATAGTACAGTGGTAATGCTCACCGACTACGACGCAGGAGATCAGGGTTCGAATCCCGGTTGGGGCAAAACATCATCCAGTAATGGTCCTTAGGGAGGGTCCCATTCCCTGATATATCAGCCTACCTCAGGAATGAGTGAAGACATAACTGATAGAGTCATACCAGCTCAGACGTCGCCCAGTTGCTAGGGAACCAGGGCAAACTGATGAGAAATGGGCTACTGGAACCAGACATCGATGGACGAGGACAGAAAATACGGATTTGCTGGAATGCTACTATACAAGCAATCCCAGAGAGAGGGGATACATGCAGCGAATGTGGGACCATTGGATACTTCGAAACCCACAATCAAGGCTAACAAAGCAACAGCTATTAGCCCAGTGTTCCAACATCCGTAATCGAAATCTACTATCACAACTAGAGATTAATGAAATACAACAACGATGCTACAGCCTCAACACAACAGCCTCAACACAAGAGCTGCTGACCTGAGAAGGAAGATCGTGACCCAACTGGAAACCTGGAGCCCCTGACGAATACCAAAGCTGAGTTGCCAAGTACCTTCAGAAGATCTACTAGTAGATGTGAATGCTGCTCTTAAGACAATCTCCACAAGAACCATCACTGGTCATCAACAAGCAAGTACAGCAACAGTAATCATGGACACAAGGTGGGCTCGGGACATAACAATCCACCATGGAAGAGACGATTAGAGGCCAAGATAAAGGCAGCACAGAGAGAAGTTAGCCAGCTAGCTGAACTACAGAAAGGGAACATGGTGAATAAAGGGGCACCCAGGAAGTACAACTCACTCTCCATACCAGAGGCACTCGAAACTGCCAAACAGCGACTAACAGCTCTGGCCACCCGGTTGAAGAGATACACCAAGGAGGGAGAGGCCAGAAGAATAAACAAGCTGTTCTCCACTGAACCAGCCAAGGTGTACTCTCAGTGGCAGGGGAACAACAACCGGTCAGACCCACCAAGAGCTGAGGTGGAAAAATACTGGAAAGACATATGGGAAAGAAAGGCATCACACAACACCGATGTCCAAGGGTTAGTGGACCTAAGAGCTGACCACAGCAACCTCCCAGAACAAGAACCAGTAACCATCTCAATGGCAGACGTCCAAGAAAGAGTGCCAAAGATGAAGAGCTGGACAGCACCAGGCCCCGATATGATCCATACGTACTGGCTGAAGAAGCTAACTGCACTCCATGAATGCCTAGCAGCACAGATGAACCAGCTGCTGAGGGATGGAACCCACCCAGAATGGCTAACCCAAGGCAGGACAGTCCTAATCATGAAGGACCCCCAGAAGGGACCCATCCCATCCAACTACCGGCCAATTACCTGTCTCTGCACAACATGGAAGGCCCTGTCAGGCATCATTGCGGCAAAAATGAGTAAGCATGTGGCTCAATACATGAGCGAGGCACAGAAAGGGATTGGCAGTAACACCAGAGGAGCCAAGCACCAGCTACTGGTCGATAGAACAGTTGCCCGAGACTGTAAGAAGAGACAGACCAACCTGTGCACTGCCTGGATTGACTACAAGAAAGCCTATGACTCAATGCCACACACATGGATACTGGAATGTCTGGAACTGTATAAGATCAACAGGAACCTAAGGACCTTCATCCAGAACTCAATGGAAATGTGGAAGACAACCCTAGAGGCCAACTCAAAACCCATTGCCCAAGTCAACATCAAGTGCGGCATATACCAAGGAAATGCGCTATCACCACTGCTGTTCTGCATAGGCCTGAACCCCCTCAGTCGGATCATCACGAAGAGCGGCTATGGGTACCGATTCCGTAGTGGGGCAACAATCAGCCACCTGCTCTACATGGATGACATCAAGCTGTATGCCAGGAATGAGCGAGAAATAGACTCGCTGATCCACACCACCCGGATCTACAGCGATGAAATAGGGATGTCATTCGGATTGGACAAGTGTGGCTGGATGGTCTCAAAGAGAGGCAAGATGATCCGGACTGAGGGGATTGACCTACCAGAGGGCAACATAGGTGATATCCAAGACAGCTACAAGTACCTTGGCATCCCACAGGCTAATGGAAACCATGAAGAAGCCACAAGGAAGTCAACCACAGCCAAATACCTCCAGAGAGTAAGGCAGGTCCTTAAAAGTCAGCTGAATGGTAAGAACAAGGTCCGAGCCATCAACATGTACGCACTACCAGTCATCAGATACCCCGCTGGTATCATAAACTGGCCAAAGGAGGAGATAGAAGCCACAGATATCAAGACTAGAAAGCTCCTCACCATGCATGGAGGGTTCCACCCCAAGTCCAGCACCCTGAGACTATACACTAAGCGGAAAGAGGGAGGCCGAGGGCTAGTGAGCGTCAAGACCACGGTCCAGGATGAAACATCAAAAATCCGAGAATACATCAGAAAGATGGCCCCAAAGGATGAACTGCTAAGTGAATGTCTCAGGCAGCAGAACCCTGATGAGAGTGCAGAGGAGGAGGAGGAACAGACAACCTGGAGAGACAAACCCCTACATGGCATGTACCACCGTCAGATAGAGGAAGTGGCTGATATCAAGAAATCCTACCAGTGACTGGATAATGCAGGACTGACAGACAGCACAGAGGCACTAATCATGGCAGCACAAGAACAGGCCATAAGCACAAGAGCCATAGAGGCGAGGATCTACCAGAGTAGATCAGACCCAAGATGCAGACTGTGCAAAGAAGCCCCTGAAACAGTCCAGCACATAGTAGCAGGGTGTAAGATGCTAGCTGGATCAGCGTACATGGAGAGGCACAACCAAGTGGCTGGGATAGTATACAGGGACATCTGCAACCAGTATGGAATAGAAGTACCCAAGTCCCAATGGGCCATACCACAGAAGGTGGCTGAGAACAACAGGGCCAAGGTTCTGTGGGACTTCAGCTTCCAGACTGACAAACAGATCCTGGCTAACCAACCGGACATAGTGGTGGTGGACAAAGAGAAGAAGAGGGTGGTGGTGATAGATGTGGTGATCCCAGCTGACACCAACATCAGGAAGAAGGAACATGAGAAACTTGAGAAGTATCAAGGGTTGAAAGAGCAGCTGGAACGGATGTGGAAGGTCAAGGGTTGCGTGGTCCCCGTGGTAGTGGGGGCACTTGGGGCAGTAACCCCCAAACTGGGAGAGTGGCTCCAGCAAATCCCAGGAACAACATCTGAAGCCTCAGTCCAGAAGGGCGCAGTCCTAGGAACATCGAAGATACTGCGCAGAACCCTCAAACTCCCAGGCCTCTGGTAGAGGACCCGAGCTTGAGGATGACATGGATACCACCCCCCTGCCAGGGGTGAGAAGGAGATTTTATATATATATATATATATATATATATATATATATAAACTGGCATATTTTCACTCATCTAATGACTGACTAATATCCCATCCAGGGTGTATTTCTGCCTCATGCCCTGTACTCCTGGAGTGTACTCCAGATCCACTGCCATGCTGACCAGGATGAAGTGGTTACTGAAGGTCAAAGGAGGAAAGAATAAAAGAAGCTAAAATTTTCATTAATTTTCTGACTGTTCTTGTCTAATCTTGTCCAACTGGTCAGATCATCTGGTCCTTTTGTGTTATAAGATCATCCCCTTCAGGATAATGATTTTACATGTGCACAATCAAAAACAACAATGTTACTGGATTTTTTTTTTTCAGAGACAACAATTTGTATTTGTTATTTATTTAAAAAAAGTTATAAAAGGATAATAATAATAATAATAATAATAATAATAATAATAATAATAATAATAATAATAATAATAATAATAATAATAATGTGTGCAATACACTTGTCTTAATGTGCTCAAAATACTAAAGTTAAAATAGTTTTCTAATTGTTTAAAAAATATAAACCAGAAATTGACTAATGAGGTGGGGTTTTTTTACAGTTATGAAAGAGACACATATACAGAAGTAAAATTTCAATGATTTTTAATTTATTTTTAATTAATTAATAATTTTTTTTGTCATGCCAGAGCCAGAACTTCGTCTAGAATGTCAGTTGATCTTGATTTCTGCTCTTGCATAGTAGGCAAATGTTATTGGGAAGGAAAGAAATTCTGCAAGGGGGCGCATGCACTAATATATGCATATGTTCTGCCTGCATCTTTTTGTCTGATAAGAGGAGGTGCATGGGAATATCAGAGACCCCCACTAATTCAACACAGATGTTCAATGGACTTGTAGGACTTTATGGTTGTGTTTGGTATATAATGTCTATTTGGTAGCTTAAGCTCATGTTAGGTAAGAAGCCACATTACATTTGGTCCGATGTAAAGTGGGCCGGACAAAAAATAAATACATTAGTTTAATGACCAATAAAATCAAATAAAATCATGTTCAGTGTGGAAGCAGGGGCGTGGCCAAGCAGCAGTCTGTAAATGGAGGGCGGGGTCAGCGAAATTAAGTTGCTAAGTCATTCCACCTACTGTCAATTAATGTGTGTGTGTGTGTGTGTGTGTGTGTGTGTGTGTGTGTGTGTGTGTTTGACAGGGACGGAGCATAAAAGGAGGGAGAGAGCAGAGAAAAGGGGCTCCCTCCTGACCACAACACATGTGCGTGTTGAGTGAGTGCTGAAAAGCTGAAATAAGTGAAATAAAGTGTTTGTGTGTGACCATCAACTCTCACCTGCCGTGCTTCTGTGCTCCACCCACATCAGGAACTGCTACAGTGGTGCCAAAACCTAGGAGCACAGAAGGGGACCACCCCATGGAGTCCTCCCCATTTGAAGAGCTCATCCTTGCCCTCGCTACCTCCCAGCAGAACCAGCATCAAGTGCTGATTGCCCTCTGAAAGGAACAAGAGCAACACTTCGAAGCCTTGATGCTGGCCCAGCAGGAAGATCGCCAGACGATCACCTGCTCGCATCAGCAGGGGCGTCGACCACCGCAGCCGGCACCCTCATGAAGATGGGCTCGCAGGACGATCCAGAAGCATTCCTCGCCCTCTTCAAGCAAGCAGCCAAGGCACGCCTCCTCCCACTCCTGACTGGCGAGGCACAGCTTGCAGCGCAGCAGCTCCCTGCTGACAGCTGACTGGTGTATGCTGACCTGAGGAAAGCCATCCTGCAGCGGGTCGGCCGCTCCCTGGAACAACATCGCCAGTGCTTCCAGACGCTGGCATTGGAGGAGGTCGGCCGGCTGTTTGCATTTGGCCAGCAACTCTGGGACGCCTGTCAGTGGTGGCTGAGGGCAGAAGACCGCGACGCCAACGAGATCATCAATCTGGTGGCACTGGAACAGTTTATCTGTCGACTTCCGGAAGGAACGGCAGAATGGGTCCAGTGTCATCGCCTGGCGTCGCTGGAACGAGCCATCAAGCTGGCGGAGGATCATCTGGAGGCGGCTCTGACGGCAGGCAGACAAGGTGTCTCCCCTCGCTTCTCTTCTCTCTCTCTCATTTCCCCACCCCATTCCCCTGCCGCGGAGGCAGCGGCTGGCTCCTCCCCAACCAGCCCGTCGCACCCGTGGTGTCCTCCCATCTTCCTCTTCCATGTCTGTGTTGTCTCCTCCTCAGGTGAGTGACACCCATAACACCAGTGCAGAGGGAAAGCCTGGGCTGGTGTGCTAGCGCGGTGGGGAATCGGAGCATCTCCAGAGTCAGAGCTCCGCAAGGGAGGTGGAAGCTGTAATCCGGATCCTCAACACACCAGAAACCACCCCCGATTGGGCCAGAATGTATCGCATACTAGTAAGTGTTCAAGGGGATACATATCACACTTTGGTGGATTCTGGTTGTAATCAGACCTCAATTCACCGCCTGGTGCAAGGTGAGGCATTGGGGAGAGCACAAGTGGTGAAAGTGTTGTGTGTGCACGGGGATGTTCACAATTATCCCTTAGTGTCTGTCTGTATTCTATTCCGGGGCCAAATGCATAGAGTGAAGGTAGCGGTTAGTCCTCGTCTCACCCACTTGTTGATTTTGGGTACTGATTGGCCAGGGTTTAAAAAGCTGATGGAATATTTAACACGTAGTGGGTCCTGCACTAGTAGGTCATGGGAAGATCCCGGTGTGGCATTGACTGGAGAAGCTGTCACAGAGCCGTCTATGTCAACACTGCGTCCAAGTGAGGAGCAGCCCGCTCCTCCTCCCTCTCTCGGGGATTCCCTTGGGGATTTCCCATTAAAGCAGTCGTGAGACGAGACGAGACGAGACTCTTCAGTCAAACTCTTCAGCCAAGCGCAGCACCGACCTTCCCTTATTTTGCTATTGTAAAAGATGGATTGTACCGAGTGACACAGGACACTCAAACTAGTGAACGAATAACCCAATTGTTAATCCCAAAGACCCGCAGGGAGCTCGTATTCCATGCGGTTCACTTTAATCCCATGGCTGGACACTTGGGACAAGATAAAACACTAGCCCGAATAATGGCCCAGTTCTATTGGCCAGGGATTCGCAGGGATGTCTGTCAGTGGTGTGCGGCGTGCTGTGAATGCCAATTAGTAAATCCCGCGGCCACTCCAAAAGCACCGTTGCTCCCTCTTCCTCTAATCGAGACCCTGTTTGAGCAAATTGGGATGGATCTCATGGGCCATTAGATTGGTCAGCACAGGGATATTGCTTTATTTTAGTTCTGGTGGACTATGCAACGCAATATCCGGAAGCAGTGCCTCTCCACAATATCTCAGCATGCAGTATTGCAGAAGCGCCCTTCCACTTTATCTCCCGGGTCGGGATTCCAAAAGAAATCCTGACAGACCAAGGCACGTCGTTTATGTCATGCACACTGCACGAACTGTATGGGTTATTGGGGATTAAGTCTATCCACACCAGTGTCTATCACCCACAAACGGATAGCTTAGTAGAGCAATTTAACCAAACACTCAAGAACATAATCCGGAAATTCATAAGTGAAGATGTGCATAATTGGGATAAGTGGCTCAAGCCCCTGTTATTCGCAGTATGAGAGGTCCCGCAAGCCTCCACAGGGTTTTCTCCATTTGACGTATTATATGGGCATAAGCCGCGTGGCATTCTGGACATACTACGGGAAAACTGGAAGGATGGACCTTTACCTAGCAAAAACGAAATCAGGTACATTCTTGACCTGCACGCAAAACTCCACACCCTCACTCACCTAACCCAGGAGAATGTGCGGCAGGCACATGAACGTCAAATCCGGCTATATGACAGGGGCACGCGCCTTAGAGTTCACACCAGGAGACAAAGTGTTCATATTATTGCCCACATCAAGCTCCAAATTAGTCACCAAGTGGCAAGGGCCCTTCGAGGTCACATGGTGAGTTGGGGATGTCGACTATGAGGGGTGGTGAATGGATAGGGGTGGGGCATTGCAAATCCACCACCTCAACCTTTTAAAACACTGGAATGAGGGGGTCTCCGTGGCGTTGGCATTGGTAGTCCCAGAGAAGGCGGAGCTGGGGCCGGAGGTGAAAAAGATAACATCTCGGACCACTCCGGTCCCTTGTGGAGACCACCTCTCACCGGCCCAACTCATGGAGGTGGCCAAGTTGCAAAAGGAATTTTCCGACGTGTTCTCGCCCCTTCCTGGTTGTATCCACCTCATAGAACACCACATCGAAACACCCCCGGGGGTGGTAGTGCGTAGCTGCCCTTACCGCTTGCCCGAACACAAGAAAAAGGTAGTTTGGGATGAACTCAAGGCCATGCTCGAAATGGGCATAATTGAGGAGTCCCACAGTGATGGGAGCAGCCCAGTGGTCCTGGTTCCCAAGACCGACGGGTAGGTCCGGTTCTGTTTGGACTATAGAAAGGTCAACGCGGCATCTAAATTTGACGCATACCCAATGCCTCACATTGATGAGTTGCTTGATCGGTTAGGTGCTGCTTACTTTTATTCGACACTGGATCTAACAAAGGGATATTGGCAGATCCCCTTGACTCCTCTATCCCGAGAGAAAACAGCCTTTATCACACTGTTTGATTTACACCAATTTGTCATGCTCCCTTTTGGGTTGTTTGGGGCGACCGCTACATTCCAGCGGCTTATGGACAGGGTCCTCCACCCTCACGCTGCCTATGCGGCCGCCTATCTAGACAATATAATAATCTACAGCCATGATTGGCCGCGGCACTTGGAACTCCTGAGGGCCATTCTAAAGTCGCTGAGGTGAGCGGGCCTCACAGCTAACCCGAAAAAGTGTGCAATTGGGCGGGTGGAAGTACGGTATTTGGGGTTCCACTTGGGTCATGGGCAGGTGCGTGCCCAAATTAATAAGACTGCAGCGATTGCGCCCTGCCTGAGGCCCAAGACCAAAAAGGAGGTGAGATGGTTCTTGGGGCTGGCTGGCTATTATTGTAGGTTTCTACCTAATTATTCGGACGTCACCAGCCCACTAACCAATTTCACTAAAAAGGGGGCTCCAGATCCGGTCCAGTGGACAGAGTACTGCCAACAGGCCTTCTCTGAGGTAAAAGCTGCACTGTGTGGGGGGCCACTTTTACACTCTCTCCTTCTCTCTCCCCTTTATTTTGCAGACTGATGCATCGGACAGAGGTCTGGGGGCCGATTTGTCCCAGGAGGTGGAGGGCGAGGAGCGCCCCATGCTGTACATCAGCCGGAAACTGTCGATGTATGAAAGCAAGTACAGCACAATTGAGAAGGAGTGTCTTGCCATCAAGTGGGCAGTCCTCGCCGTCCGATACTAACTGCTGGGGTGCCCTTTCACTCTCTGTTCAGACCACATGCCCCTCCAGTGGCTCCACCGCATGAAGGATGCCAATGCGCAGATCACCCGTTGGTATCTCGCCCTCCAGCCATTTAAGTTCGAGGTGATCCACAGGCCGGGGGCACAGATGGTGGTGGGAGACTTCCTGTCCCGTCAGGGGGGGAGTCAGCTTCAGGCTGGATGGCTCCCCGGCCTGAGTCGGGTGGTGGGGGTATGTGGCAGAGGGGACGTGGCCAAGCAGCAGTCTGTAAATGGAGGGCGGGGTCAGGGAAGGTAAGTGGCTAAGCCATTCCACCTGCTGTCAATTAATGTGTGTGTGTGTGTGTGTGTGTGTGTGTGTGTGTGTGTGTGTGTGTGTTTGATAGAGATGGAGCATAAAAGGAGGGAGAGAGCAGAGAAAAGGGGGTCCCTCCTGACCACAACGCATGTGTGTGTGTTGAGTGAGTGAGTGCTGAAAAGCTGAAATAAGTGAAATAAAGTGTTTGTGTGTGACCATCAACTCTCGCCTGCCGTGCTTCTGTGCTCCACCCACATCAGGAACTGCTACATTCAGTCATCATATAAGTATTTATCAGAAAGATACAATTTGAATGCACAACTGAATTAAACAGATGAAAAGATTTTATAAACATAATTTATTTTATTAGATTTTCTTTAGGCAGCACAGTGGTGTAGTGGTTAGTGCTGTCGCCTCACAGCAAGAAGGTCTGGGTTCGAGCCCTGTGGCCAGCGAGGGCCTTTCTGTGCGGAGTTTGCATGTTCTCCCCGTGTCCGCGTGGGTTTCCTCCGGGTGCTCCGGTTTCCCCCACAGTCCAAAGACATGCAGGTTAGGTTAACTGGTGACTCTAAATTAACCGTAGGTGTGAATGTGAGTGTGAATGGTTGTCTGTGTCTATGTGTCAGCCCTGTGATGACCTGGCGACTTGTCCAGGGTGTACCCCGCCTTTCGCCCGTAGTCAGCTGGGATAGGCTCCAGCTTATCTGCGACCCTGTAGAACAGGATAAAGCAGCTAGAGCTAATGAGATGAGCTGAGATGGGTGGCATGGTGGTGTAGTGGTTAGCACGATCACCTCACAGCAAGAAGGTCCTGGGTTCAAGCCCAGCAGCTGATGAAGGCCTTTCTGTGTGGAGTTTGCATGTTCTCTCCGTGTCTGTATGGGTTTCCTCCGGGTGCTCCGGTTTCCCCCACAGTCCAAAGACATGCAGCTTAGGCTAATTGGTGGCTCTAAATTGACTGTAGGTGTGAGTGTGAAAGGTTGTTTGTCTCTGTGTCAGCCCTGCGATGATCTGGTGACTTGTCCAGGGTGTACCCCGCCTCTCACCCATAATTAGCTGAGATAGGCTCCAGCTTACCTGCGACCCTGTACAGGATAAGTGGCTACAGATAATGGATGGATGGATTTTCTTTATATATCATGCAGTGGTTAGCACTGTTGCCTCACAGCAAGAAGGTTCTGGGTTCAAGCCCAGTGACTGACAGGGTCCACATACAAGTGCCTTTGTATATGGAATTTGCATGTTCTCTCCATGTCTGTGTGGGTTTCTTCTGGGTGCTCCGGTTTCCCCCACAGTCCAAAGACATGCAGTTAGGTTAACTGGCAGTTAGGTTAAATTGCCCATAGGTGTGTGTGTGTGTGTGTGTGTGTGTGTGTGTGTGTGTGTGTGTGTGTGTGTGTGTGTGCACAGAAAGGAACTGGCCACCCTACTGCTGCAATTCTGACCAAGTCAACGTCAAGTTCACCTCAAGCCCGGATTGGGTTCAGCAGTGATGACAACAATACACCTGCTCATTCATGAGCAACTATCTAGTCACCCAACACTCTCAGGAAATAAAGTACATTATTGTACCTTGATGGGTACAATGGCTTGTCACTGGGGCAGTACCCTCTAAGGTACTTATTTGAACCCTTTATATACAGGTTGGAAACATATATGTACCTTTCTGGCCCTAAAAAGGTACATACAGTTACAGTGGTGCTTGAAAGTTTGTGAACCCTTTAGAATTTTCGATATTTCTGCATGAATATGACCTAAAACATCATCAGATGTTCACACAGGTCCTAAAAGTAGATAAAGAGAACCCAGTTAAACAAATGAGACAAAAACATTATACTCGGTCATTTATTTATACACTTTTAATGTAGCACCAATAACCTGTTTGTCGTAATATTTGCACTACTTCACCACTACTACCTCTGCCATCTCTCATCAATGCAATTATTATGTACAATAATATGGGTCTTAAACTATTTTTATACATATATATATTATACAGAGTCTACCTGTAATGTGCTATTTTTTCTGAGCCCCTCAATAAGGCAATATTTCTATACTTTTTCATGGTAGATAATGCAAATAGCCCTCTGTATTTAATCTTTCATTTGTCTAATTTTTATTTCAGTTTTATTTTGTTATCTGTATGACATTTTCTTGCAACTGTAACACATGAATTTCCCCGATGTGGGATCAAGAAAGTGAATCTAATCTAATTTACTGAGGAAAATGATCCAGTATTACATATCTGTGAGTGGCAAAAGTATGTGAACCTCTAGGATTAGCAGTTAATTTGAAGGTGAAATTAGAGTCAGGTGTTTTCAGTCAATGGGATGACAATCAGGTGTGAGTGGGCAGCCTGTTTTATTTAAAGAACAAAGATCTATCAAAGTCTGATCTTCACACCACATGTTTGTGGAAGTGTATTATGGCACAAACAAAGGAGATTTCTGAGGACTTCAGAAAAAGCATTATTGATGCTCATCAGGTTGGAAAAGGTTACAAAACCATCTCTAAAGAGTTTGGACTCCACCAATCCACAGTCAGACAGATTGTGTACAAATGGAGGAAATTCAAGACCACTGTTACCCTCCCCAGGAGTGGTCGACCAACAAAGATCACTCCAAGAGCAAAGCGTGTAATAGTTGGCTAGGTCACAAAGGACCCCAGGGTAACTTCTAAGCAACTAAAGGGCTGTCTCACATTGGCTAATGTTAATGTTTGTGAGTTCACCATCGGGGGAACACTGAACAACAATGGTGTGCATGGCAGGGTTGCAAGGAGAAAGCCACTGCTCTCCAAAAAGAACATTGCTGCTCATCTGCAGTTTGCTAAAGATCATGTGGACAAGCCAGAAGGCTACTGGAAAAATGTTTTGTGGACGGATGAGACCAAAATAGAACTTTTTGGTTTAAATGAGAAGTGTTATGTTTGGAGGGAGGAAAACACTGCATTCCAGCATAAGAACCTTATCCCATCTGTGAAACATGGTGGTGGTAGTATCATGGTTTGGGCCTGTTTTGTTGCATCTGGGCCAGGACGGCTTGCCGTCATTGATGAAACAATGAATTCTGAATTATACCAGTGAATTCTAAAGGAAAATGTCAGAACATCTGTCCATGAACTGAATCTCAAGAGAAGGTGGGTCAGGCAGCAAGACAACAACCCTAAGCACACAAGTCGTTCTACCAAAGAATGGTTAAAGAAGAATAACATGAATGTTTTGGAATGGCCAAATCAAAGTCCTGACCTTAATCCAATGGAAATGTTGTGAAAGGACCTGAACCGAGCATTTCATGTGAAGAAACCCACCAACATCCCAGAGCTGAAGCTTTTCTGTACGGAGGAATGGGCTAAAATTCCTCCAAGCAGGCATGCAGGACTGATTAACAGTTACCGGAAACGTTTAGTTGCAGTTATTGCTGCACAAGAGGGTCACACCAGATACTGAAAGCAAAGGCTCACATACTTTTGCCACTCACAGATATGTAATATTGGATCATTTTCCTCAATAAATAAATGACCAAGTATAATATTTTTTTCTCATTTGTTTAACTGGGTTCTCTTTATCTACTTTTAGGACTGTGTGAAAATCTGATGATGTTTTAGGTCATATTTATGCAGAAATATAGATCTAAAGGTTTCACAAACTTTCAAGCCCCACTGTAGCTTGAGGTCCAATAATGAACCCTAGGGGGACAGAAATGGACTTCTACTGCACCCCTATTTCTGACAGTGAATCATGCAGTCATGCACAATGCATAAAATCATACAGATACAGGCCAAGGGCTTTAGATAAGGGAATGAAAAATGTTAGATTCTATATGACTTTTTGCTGTTCAAAGTGTCGTGAAAAAAGACAAACGTGTTTCGCAGACGAGACACAAAAAATCTGATTTGACCCACTTACATCCTAGCATCCCAGTTTAATCAATAAATATTTTGTTATATCATGGCGAACTTTATAACTAAATTTAACATTATCAGTACCAATGTGATCTTACATAACTGATCAAGTCAAGTCAAGTTTATTTGTACAGCGCTTTTAACAATAAACATTGTCGCAAAGCAGCTTTACAGAATTTGAACGACTTAAAATATGAGCTAATTTGGTCCCTAATCTATCCCCAATGAGCAAGCCTGTGGCGACAGTGGCAAGGAAAAACTCCCTCAGACAACATGAGGAAGAAACCTTGAGAGGAACCAGACTCAAAAGGGAACCCATCCTCATTTAGGCAACAACAGACAACATGACTATAACATTAACAGTCCTAATATAAAGTCAGTTTTGTTGATGCTATAAACCCCCCCACCTACGGAAACCCGAGCGCAAAATGATTCACGACAACCGCAGTCCCAAAGTCAGCAAGTCAACTGCAGCCCTAAAGTCAGCAAGTCAACTGCAGTCCTCAGCCACAAAAGCACCACCGCAAGAGTCCAGAGCATCCTCCAGGTGTGCCCCCAACTGTCCACATGGGGCCACCCTCCACAGGAGTGATGCAATAAGACTCCAACCAGACACAGGGCACCAGGATGGATCAGGCGGTTCCGAGGAACAGAAGAGGTCAGCATCTCGATCCCAGGACTGACATGTAACTCAGAGGGACAGATTTGGGGGGAGGGAGAGAGAGAGAGAGAGAGAGAGAGAGAGAGAAACACAGGTTGTTAGGTATGCCCAATGTCACCTGAATAAGTAGGAACAGTATACATATTGCACTGAGTACAAGCAGGGACTCCGGCAACTAACTATGACAGCATAACTAAAAGGGGAGAGCCAGAAGGTAACACAGGCATGAGGGAGCCCCGGGACAAAGCAGCAGCCACTATACCGTCAACAAACTCGAGTGAGCAAGTGAGTGGGGACTGACAGCATCCATACATCCCAGTTTACCAAAACACTCTGTCTGAGGACCCTCCAGATCTACTCCTTTACCTCATAAACACCATTAACACAAGGCTTGACTAAACAGATATGTTTTCCGCCTAGATCATACTGTATCATTCAAGTATCATCAAAGTTTTTTTTCCCCTTCTTTCTTTTTTCCTCTCTTTTCTTTCCTTTTTTCCCCTTCTCTTTTAAACTTTATTAAGTACAATTAAACAGAGCGAAATCAAGAGCAAAATACAGATATGAACAAGACATTCCAAGAACAGACTTAAAAAATATATAAAGAAAAAGGAGAAAAAAACAGAATAGACAAGAGAGTAATTAAGTGTGCGAGAGCATATTTCATGTAAACAAATTTAACGATTTGCAAATGTTGATAGTCTTTAAAGCCTTTGTGTTTTTCGATGAAGAGATTGTCCTCATATAGTCTATTGTTCAAGTTCTTTTTTAAGTACAAAGAGTTCAGGCTGGGCGGCACAGTGGTGTAGTGGTTAGCGCTGTCGCCTCACAGCAAGAAGGTCCGGGTTCGAGCCCCATGGCCGGCGAGGGCCTTTCTGTGCGGAGTTTGCATGTTCTCCCCGTGTCCGCGTGGGTTTCCTCCGGGTGCTCCAGTTTCCCCCACAGTCCAAAGACATGCAGGTTAGGTTAACTGGTGACTCTAAATTGACCGTAGGTGTGAGTGTGAATGGTTGTCTGTGTGTCGGCCCTGTGATGACCTGGCGACTTGTCCAGGGTGTACCCTGCCTTTCGCCCGTAGTCAGCTGGGATAGGCTCCAGCTTGCCTGCGACCCTGTAGAACAGGATAAAGCAGCCAGAGATAATGAGATGAGATGAGAGTTCAGGCTTTCTGTTGATGAATTTGCACTTGTGTATGTGAAACTTTGCTAAAAATAAAAACATGTTTATAAAAAAGAATGCAACTTTATCTTTGTGATTAAAATTATGAAATCCAAAAATAACATTCTTATAGTAAAGGTGAAAATCAGAAAAGACAGAATCAGCAACATACCTGTGGAAGTCCCTCCAGAATTTATAAGTGAATTCACATGACCAAAACAAGTGAGTATATGTTTCAGGATGCTTTTGGCAGAAAGAACAGTTAATATCAATATCATTCTTAAATCTTGATAAATATTGTTTTGCAGCGTAGAATTTGTGTATCAATTTGACTTTATTTGATAGAAAAAATCTTTGTGGTAACGTCCAAACTTTTTTCCATTCAATATCAGACACAAAATTGGCCCAATAAAATGATGCTGGAGGGACAGAGACTAGGCCATCCTGAAACATGGCTCTTACTTTGGGGTTAAGAAGCTTACCAGATGAAAAACAAACCTTACCAAGAGAAGACTGTCATACATCAGGAGGATTGAATGATAAGGGATGAGAGCTGTAAGAGCCCCTGAATAACATACACAGACCAGAAGGAATAGCATCAAAAACCACTGAAAATTCTCTAGGTGTTATTGGTATATTATATCTCATAAGAAATTCAGAATAATTATACAGCAACCCATCTTTTTTGAACAATTGACTAACCGTAACAATTCCGTTGTTAAACCATTTATCCAAAAATAGTGTTTTGTTTTTATAAACAATATTAGGGTTATTTCAAATGAAGCAACTCTGCGGAGAGAAACTGTGTTTGTAAATCAATGTCCATGTGAGAAGAACCTGTCGATGGAAGTGAGAAAGTTTCAGTGGTATTTTTGGAATGCTGTAATTGCAGAGCAGCAGGAAATTAAGGCCGCCTAAATTTGAGAATACATGATGCGAAATGAAATTCCAAATAGATGTGGGGTTTTTCAAATACTTTTTGATCCAATTTATTTTGAAGGCATTATTAAGTGCACCAAAATCAATAAAGTTCAAGCCGCCTTTGTCATAGGAGTAAGTATCATCAAAGTAAAACAAGGATGAAACACTCAGTGATGAAGAAGACTTATTGGAACTCCCTCTTCAAAGATATAAACTGGAGTAGAGCTTGGCTTGTCCCATTTAAATTTTTAATTTCTAACAAAATCAGAGAATTACATCTTAAACTATTACATAACATCTATCCTACTAATGCATACATCTCCAGATTTTCCGATATCGATGACAGCTGTACCTTTTGTAAAAAAGATAAAGTATCATCCATTTATTTTATAGATGCCCATTTTGTATCACCTTTTGGAAAGATTTGGGAAATTTTCTTTTCGCTAAAACTACAGTCAAGTATCACTTTGATGAGAAAATCATTATTTTTGGCACTTTCTCGTACAATAATAAATTTAACATAATTGATCTCCTTATATTACTAGGTAAATTCCATATACATAAAGTCAAAATGTCCAAGGCAACCCCCTCATTCCCATTATTTTTTAATTGAATTAAAAATGTATTTTGAGTCTCTGTCACATATCATCATCTCATTATCTCTAGCCGCTTTATCCTTCTACAGGGTCGCAGGCAAGCTGGAGCCTATCCCAGCTGACTACGGGCGAAAGGCGGGGTACACCCTGGACAAGTCGCCAGGTCATCACAGGGCTGACACATAGACACAGACAACCATTCACACTCACATTCACACCTACGCTCAATTTAGAGTCACCAGTTAACCTAACCTGCATGTCTTTGGACTGTGGGGGAAACCGGAGCACCCGGAGGAAACCCACGCGGACACGGGGAGAACATGCAAACTCCGCACAGAAAGGCCCTCGCCGGCCATGGGGCTCGAACCCGGACCTTCTTGCTGTGAGGCGACAGCGCTAACCACTACACCACCGTGCCGCCCTTCTTTAAACTTATTTCTATTTATTATTTTATGTTATTTTATTCACTTATTTATCTTATCACCCCTATTTTTTTTTCTATATTACTTATTATTATTTTTTTTATTTATGCCTTTGCCATGTCTTGGAATGTCTGCCACTTTGTCTTCTACTTGTTCTTATTGTTTTATTGTTGTATTGTCTAATCTTAAATAAAAAAAAAAACTAAACTCAGTGATGAAGATGATCATGTGACCCCGAACTTTATTTGTCGCTTATCAAAATCGTCACTGTGCAGCAATCCAGTGGGTGACGTCATCGCGTCCAGCGCGAGCCGGAGGTTGCAAACAGAACGCGTGAGAAAGTGAAAAGAGGGAGCGCGCGCGCGCTCAGGGCTCATGCGCGAGATTTCTTGTCACCTGGCCGCTTCCTCAGGCGCGTCCTCGGGAGGAATGGCGTGTCTTATAGCAGCCTTCTCAGTCAGCAACACTACTGTGACCAACTCTATCATCATGGTAAGACAGACACCCAGTGTTTATCTCTGTGACCGTTTACGTCTGGTTAGATGAGACTGTCTGATGCAGCATTATAAGCTACCTGAAACGGTGAAGCAGTAGCTGTTTGGATAGTGTCTGTGCTGATCAAACGAACCTGAATTACCTCCTTTTAGACTGGAAATAAAGAACAGCGCTGGACCTTTTGGAGGAAAATAAGCTTAGGAATAAAAATCACAGTGTTATGTAACTTTATTATATAAAGAAATCGTTTTTAATATTTAAAGTCATTATTAATGACTTTAAATATTAATATAGACAGAATATGACTTCAGCAAGTGTGCATAGACTCAAAAATGTTTATCTGTCCACTCACATCCTGAGAGAGTCCATTGTTGTTTTTTTCCCCTTCCATATCCATGTCTTTGCTTGATTGCTGATATACTATAGAAAAAAGAACACATATCAGTAGCTGTTTGGAGTGTCTGTGCTGATCAAATGAACCTGAATTACCTCCTTTTAGACTGGAAATAAAGAACAACGCTGGACCTTTTGGAGGAAAAAAAAGCTTAGGAATACTGTAATAATAATAATAATAATAATAATAATAATAATAATCAGTGTTATATACAGTAACTGTTATATAAAGAAATCGTTTTTATTATTTAAAGTCATACTACAGAATATGACTTCAGCAAGTGTGTACAGAGACTCTCAAAAATGTTATCTGTCCATTCACATCCGGATATAGTCCATTGTTGTTGTTTGTTGTTGTTTTTTTTCTTCCATATCCATGTCTTTGCTTGATTGCTGATATACTAAACATAGAAAAAAGAACACATATCAGTAGCTGTTTGGATAGTGTCTGTGCTGATCAAATGAACCTGAATTACCTCCTTTTTAGACTGGAAATAAAGAACAACACTGGACCTTTTGGAGGAAAAAAAAAGCTTAGGAATAATAATAATAATCATCATCATCAGTCTTATATACAGTAACTGTTATATAAAGAAATCGTTTTTAATATTTAAAGTCATTATACTACAGAATATGACTTCAGCAAGTGTGTACAGAGACTCTCAAAAATGTTATCTGTCCATTCGCATCCGGATATAGTCCATTGTTGTTGTTTGTTGTTGTTTTTTTCTTCCATATCCATGTCTTTGCTTGATTGCTGATATACTAAACATAGAAAAAAGAACACATATAAGTTTTTAGAGACCCATTCTGTGACATGACATGGCACGGCAGCAGACTGTTTTCATGTGAACCTGAGATCCACATAAACATAAGCTATAGACTGGATGTTTTCCTTTTGCTGAACCGATGGGAAGCTTTGCCTGATAGTAACCCCACGTCTTCTGTGATCATAGGGACAGGGATTAGACACCTGCACGTCTGTTTGCAGTTAGCTGTCCACACTTCGTGGATCGTGTTCAACATGATTCTTGCACACACCAGAATCAAAATATAAAAGAGAGCAGTCTTTATTTTAAATGTTTACTGACATTATTAATAACAGAATTAAAGGTTTCACAAACAGTGTGACCCATAAGGGATTCTAATGCTTCTGTAGTCATACTGAATATTCAGAAAAATAGAATAGTTATAATACAGTGAATTATTTACCTTGTTTTACATAAGCTGTCTTATACCCTATTCTATTATGTTCCTATCTCAGAACAGCAATGGACCTCCTGATCTCATGTTGGACACCAGGACAGTGTGTGTTTCCATCGATGATGTAATAGCCAATCACACTGGCAGCCAACAGACCCCTCTGTTACATACACACCTGAAAAAAGTGGAGAACGGCCTAACAGAGGCACAGCGCTTCTCGTACCTACCCCGCAGACCAGCAGTCAATATTGAATTCAGAAACCTCTCATACTCAGTTTCTGAGGGACCATGGTGGAGAAAGAAAGGTATCATTTTAATTTCCTGAATACTAATTGAGTCTTGACTGAAGAGGACTTTTATTTGAAAGACCAACATGTTTATATATATTTTGAATATTGAAGCATGACCTGCATTTGCACACTGAAATGTGAGTGATTGAAATGTTAAAACCTTTCAATCTGTAAATATAATGTTTAGGGTGGCCTTCAGTCTCAAAACGTACTAGTCCCCAGTTTATAATTACTTTATATTTAAAATACACTGCTGTGTATTCATCACATTTTAACCATTTGGGAGATTCTTTTATCCAAAATGACTCACAAATAAACCAGGATATGGTCCCAGCATATACTATAGTGCTACTAGGCTACAGACAGGTTGAATGAACAGGAAGAAGTCAGTTTAGTGTTTCTGGTTACACTAAAATAAATAAATAAGGGGGGGGGGGGGGGGGGGGGGGTTATGTAATCTAAACAAATATAATTACAGATCCAAACAATAGACAACATATTCAGGTGTTTGTTTGTTTGTTTGTTTGTGTGTTTGTTTGTTTAAAAAAAAAACTTCTTGGGTGGTGCAATGGTTAGCAATGTTGCCACACAGCAAGAGGTTCTGGGTTTGAACCCTGTGGCTGACTGGGGCCTTTCTGTGTAGATTTTGCATGTTCTTCTCATGCCTGTGTGGGTTTGCTCCAGTTTCTTCCCACAGTTCAAAGACATACAGATTAGGTAAACTGGGTACTCTAAATTGCCCAGGAGTATGAATGGTTGTTTGTCTTTGTGTTAGCCCTGTGATAAATTGGCCAAGGATGTACCCCATCTCTTACCTGAAGTCAGCTGGGACTGGCTCCAGCTTCCGCCGTGACCCTAATGGATAAGCTGTATAGTTAATGGACGGGTGAAAGGAGTATAAGTGACAATGTGTTGTTCAGTGTCATTTTATGCACAATATAATTCAGTTTGGGTGCTGAGGCTTTTAGGATCAAAAGTAAAATGGTATTTATTTACAATGTTTTGTGAACCACAGAATTCAAAATGTCCAGAAGGTTGAAATGATTATTTGTGTTGTGCGCTTCTTGGCAGTTGAAAGAATGTCCTGGATGTACAATAATTGGTATGCAAGATCTACCGTATCTATCTAGTTAGCTAGCGCAAAACATGCATCCTATAGTCAGCCAAGAACAGACTGCGTATAACTTGACCTATACAGCATCATTTATCTGATGTTAATCAGCAGCTTTCTGGGCAGCAATGCAAAATGATGATCTATGTATGCTTTAATGTATTAGGGAAGCCAGTTGACATTTTTTTGACTGAATTGACATGCATTTATTTTAACAGTAGTTTACTTATGGACCTAGAGATGTGCATGGGTCACTTTTTAATAAAAGAGGTCAACAGAACATGTTTCTTTTAATGCAGTAAATAATAGCTTTATATTTAAGTGTGGGCGGCACGGTGGTGTAGTGGTTAGCGCTGTCGCCTCACAGCAAGAAGGTCCTGGGTTCGAGCCCCGGGGCCGGCGAGGGCCTTTCTGTGTGGAGTTTGCATGTTCTCCCCGTGTCCGCGTGGGTTTCCTCCGGGTGCTCCGGTTTCCCCCACAGTCCAAAGACATGCAGGTTAGGTTATCTGGTGACTCTAAATTGACCGTAGGTGTGAATGTGAGTGTGAATGGTTGTCTGTGTCAGCCCTGTGATGACCTGGCGACTTGTCCAGGGTGTACCCTGCCTTTCGCCCGTAGTCAGCTGGGATAAGCTCCAGCTTGCCTGCGACCCTGTAGAAGGATAAAGCGGCTAGAGATAATGAGATGAGATGAGATATTTAAGTGTAGCTCACAAAGACTTCCCGAGGAGCTGGTTTGCACAATTCCAATATCTTAATGTTGGGTGAATCTGTGGTGTTGTCCATCAGCGTTGAGCAGGAGAGTATACATGGTAGTATTGAAGTCCGAATAGCACTTCTTTAGGCTATCTTCAAAACGTTACAAAAACTGTGAGGTGACAATGAATTGTTGGCAGATAATAACCAACACCTTAGGTGAATAGGCAAAAATGGAAAGCAATGCCAGGCATATTTCAGAGTAATACTGCTATAAATGATCAGTAGAGTGTAAACACTTACCTAATATAATTCCTTGATTTAACTTACACGTGACTCCCAGATTTTGGAAAGCGTGACATGAAAGCATACATGATGTGCCCTGTATTCATTATCAATTTTTTTTAAATTGTCCTGTAGTTTCTGTGATGCTTCCTAGAATTTGGGCACCTATGGGGATATCTCATCCTCCAAGTCCTTCTAAAATTTAGGTCTGGGTCAAATACAGTATACTGTATGTACAGTAGTTATACTATTACTGAGGACACAGTCACGTTGTTATAAAATATTCATGAATGTGTCCCTGTAAGTGGTTGGCTCACACAATTGGCGACACAATTTAACTCTTCTTCAACCTTCATAAATGGCTATCAATTATTTTGAACCCTTTCTTCTTAAAAGCCAGTATGATAGTACTGCCTGCACATTAGGCATGCAGTTCCAGAGATAAAGCCTTGGAACTGGCATTGAGCTTGTATGAAAATGGTCAGGAATGGCAGCAGTTAGCATGATGTTTCTTTGTTGAGTTATCTTGATGTTTCACTATGTTTCAACATAGGTGAGAGGACCAATTTAATCATGTTGTACTGTAGCTACAGTACACTATGGAGGTCTTAGCGAATAAATGTTGGGACTATATGCGGACCTACATGCAGACTGGAGAAATAGGACTATTCATCCTTTCTAATTTATAATACATTTATTATGGTCTTGGTAATGAATAACTTGGAGAATATATAACTTTCATGACTGCATCATTGTAGATGTCTCAAGTTCACAAATTTATAAGTAACTATTTTATACCATTATCCACCTACATATGATAATGATTTTACAACACTTTTAAATCAGGTTAATGCCCATCAATTCATGTAAAACCATTATTTTTACTGATTTGTTCAGGAGTTATCTAGTATAATGATAACTATAATAGTATAATGCTATAATTAGCACATAGTGCTAAGGGAAAGAATCAGTGAAAAATGCTTTATGGAACTATATGGAAATACTATTGATGGGTAATTATTTAATTGGACCAAAATATCTAAGACATCGACCCTTCACTGGTTCCTCATCCCTAACTGACTGCAACTGCATGCAGTGCTTGAGCTGTCTAACAAATCTTTGTAATCCATACTTAGTGTAAAGTGAGATCTGGCTACAGCAGTTCAGCGACCCTGATCCGTGCACACAGCTCAGCTGGTAACTGTCGGTCAGCAAACTGTATTAACCCTTGTTATGGGCACAGGGGTTGGGTTGGGTCTTTCCAATTAGAATGAAACTATCAGCTGAGCACATATAGAGATAAGAACAGCACAGAGTGATGTAGGATGACCTTTTGGGGTTGGTCGGTAGCTTAATGTTTAGTTGCCTTAAGTGCGATATTTTGTGGCATGTGTTGTAATACTACAGTGTTTAAAGTTAAATTTACAGTCATACAGTGATTAATTCTTCAGTGGACAGTTTGCATTTGCAAATGCACATGCTGTTGCATTGATTTAATAAGTGTTGTATTGCAACTTTCAGGTTTGAAGATTTGTATCTGGATGCATGCACATTTTAATAATAGGTTGTGATTAACTGACATTTTGGGCAATTGTTTTCGTGGTTCTTCAGTAAACATTTTAAGATGCACATGGTGCTACACTGTGTATAACATCATTCAGATTTTAAGATGTTCATCTCTATACATGTGACTTGGTTCTATATTCTTATTTCCATCTGAGAATTGACACATTTTGGGATTGACTCCTGGTTCCAACTGCAAAAACTTTTTAAAATGTCTCTAATCTTTAATCCAAACTCAGTTTAAAAGGAAACAGAAACACAACACTGAGTCTCAGTGAGTGCACTAATTATCACTTACACTATGTAAAAAAAAAAGTGTGTGTGTATCCCCACAGAAGAGCTACTGTAGCACAAATTGCTAAAAAAGTTAAAGGGGAACTGAAGGCAAAATTTTTTTTATTATCAAAATTCTATTTATCTCATTTTATAAAATGTAGGAATGCATTTCTGACAGCCATTTTGTCATTGCTATAGCAAGTTATGAGTGTTTGAAATATGCTATGTAATATCAGTCCATATGTCAAAGCGATGGCCGTAAACAAGATTCACTAAGACCTCTGCGAGACATCGTAGGACGGAAGTAAAATGTACAGCGGAAATCAAAGTGACCAACGTCTGCCAACGTTGTCAAAAGATGCACGCGCCCTCCTTCGAATGCTGACATAATCAATCTGGAAGTTTTCCCTGGATCCGAAATCGCTCCCTACTCACTACATAGGGCACTATATAGTGGGGACGCCATTTTTTAGTGCTGTCCGAAACCTTAGTGAGGATTATGTGGGAAAGGCGCTCAGTATAATAATATGTATTTATCACAAAAATACACGCATGTATTTATTATTTTGAAAACCCACCAGCCGCCTGATCTGGCACGTTTTAATTGTGCAACAGTAATGACATATGTACCAGCGTGACGGACTCATCCTTATCCTGTCGTCTTTCCAACTCTTCTCTACTCCACATTGGTTTGAAGTCGTATGAAATAATCTCCATCACTGATGAAGCTGGCAAATCTCAAAATTAATCTAAATTGGAATGATATGGTGATCTGGCCGCTGTGTAAACAGTTTTCAAAATGGTGGCACTGACACTTCACGTTTGAAGTCTCGCACTAATCTTGTGAAGATCACGCGGATAAGCAACGCCTGCCGTGGACCATACGAACTACATTCAACATGGCTAAAAACCGAAAAGGCCGATAAGTGTAATATAATATGCCAGTATGAGTCATGATATAAGGTTAATAAAACCGAAAATGTAATTGAATAACACATTAAGGAATAAAGCAAGTTTAAAAATGACTTCAGTTCCCCTTTAATGCTGGCTAAAACAGAAAAGTGTCAGCATTAACTTTTTCAGCAGTTTGTGCTACAGTAGCTCTTCTGTGGGATTGAACCATATGGGCTAGCTGTCGTGCCCCATGAGAATCATTGAGCCTTCGACACCCATGACCCTGTCACCAGTTCACCGGTTGTCCTTCCTTGAACCACTTTTGGTATGTACTAACCACTGCATACCAGGAACACCCCACAAGATGTGCCATTTTGGAGATGCTCAGACCCAGTCATCCAGCCATCACAATTTGGACCTTGTCAAAGTCGCTCAGATCCTTACGCTTGCCCATTTTTCCTGCTTCCAACACAATTTCCAGAACTGACTGTTCTCTTGCTGCCTAATATCCCACCCCTTGATGGGTGCCATTGTAACAACATCTCATCTCATTATCTCTAGCCGCTTTATCCTGTCCAACAGGGTCGCAGGCAAGCTGGAGCCTATCCCAGCTGACTACGGGCGAAAGGCAGGGTACACCCTGGACAAGTCGCCAGGTCATCACAGGGCTGACACTTATGCCGCTTTTCCACTACAAACGCGGCTGAGTCGGGCTGAGCCGTGCCGTGCTGAGTTGGGCTGAGTCGAGCTGAGCGGGGCTGTTGGAGTTGCATTTCGACTACCACCGCGCTGAACCGTGCTGGCTGGAAGTGGGTGGACACATTGGGTGGAGTTAGCGAAAGTGGGTGGACGTCACGTGATGTCTTTAAGCGGCGCAAACAGTGACATCAGTGACCTTTTAAGCGGTAGTGTCACGACCCGGATAGTAAACAATAAACATGGAGGACATGGTGTTGTTAGTGTTGCTGGTCTTGGTGCTGTGGCTTGTTGTCACCGACAACGCCAACAGATACTGGCAAGAGCGTATAGATGAGGCGAGGCGCATAAGGCTCCAGAAATTCTCGTAATTCGTAATTCTTCTTCTTCCGGGTTTACGGTGTTTACAGATCCCAGCGTGCTCGCGGGGCATGTGAGGACACTCCTCCTCACCAATCAGTGCACAGGGGAGTGTCTGCTCACGCCCCCAGTCTCACTCAGCTCGGTTTGGCTCGCTTCAGCCCCACTCCAAAACCGTGCGAGTTTTGGGTGCTAAGCAGGGCTGAAGCGAGCTGAGTGGTGCTGTTTTGAGATAGTCGAAACGCGAGCCGTGTCGGGCTGAAGTGAGCTGAAAAAGGGTAGTGGAAAAGGGCCAATAGACACAGACAACCATTCACACCTACGGTCAATTTAGAGTCACCAGTTAACCTAACCTACATGTCTTTGGACTGTGGGGGAAACCGGAGCACCCGGAGGAAACCCACACGGACACGGGGAGAACATGCAAACTCCACACAGAAAGGCCCTCGCCAGCCACGGGGTTTGAACCCGGACCTTCTTGCTGTGAGGCAACAGCACTAACCACTACACCACCGTGCTGCCCGTGTAACAACATAATAAATGTAATTCATTTTACTGGTTAGTGTTTTTAATTTTGTGGCTTATCGGAGTATATTTTTAAACAATAAACATTGCTCAGTTTGAACATTTGATATGTTGTCTTTGTATGATTTTTCATGAAATATTGGGTTTCCATGATTTTCACATCACATATCAATTATTTTTATTTTGCACAACACCCCAATGTTTTTGGAAACAGGGTTGTAAATGTGGATTTAAGAGCTGGCAGTGCTGAGCAGTTTCTAGTTTTACGGTATATGTCCATCTTTGACACAGTATGCAAATGTGACAAATGTCTTCGCTTTTTCCACTAATTTGTGCAACTTGTAGCTGGGATTTCACCTCATTTGGTGCAAAAAATGAAAGTTTGGTGATGTGGGAACCAGATGCCATAAATAGCACAGAAGTATTTACAGTAAACAGTATTGAGCTACATGCAATATTTTTTGCTTAAATTTTAAAATGTGCGTCAAGAGAATGGAAGTAGTTTTAACGACCTATCCAAAAAGAATTCGTAATTGACTTTCAAAAACAAAACCTTTCACTTTGTATGGCAGTTATGCTGGAACGTAATGTGCTTTGCAGTAGTGCAACACACCTCAATGCGATAACTATAGCGTGTGATATTTGTTACAAATCCCACCACCTGCTGTACACAGCAAATTTCTCAGTGTTGAATTAACACTTTCAGAGTTAATCTGTGTCCAATTGAACCTATATAAGCACAGTAGGGTGTTAAATCAACACTCTGGGTGTATTGTTAATTCAACACTGGGGATTTTGCTGTGTACAACTCACATCAGCTGGGGTGCAATTTTGCAGACAGTAGATTTTTTTTTTTTAAACCAAGCGGATTAATTAGAGTGCACAGATTACAGATGATCTGTTCAGAATCAAGAACATGTAGTCACTCTGGAAATAGTGACAAAACTGAGTAAAATAAAGTTTGGCACAATTCTCCTGCTAGTTATGCAACTCTCCTGCAAGCACAAAACACAAGCACCTCACAGTTAAACATATCCAGAGAAAATAAAAATACTAGTGAGTAGGGCTGTGCGATATATCGAATATACTCGATATATCGCGAAAATTCTGTGTGCGGTACATAAAATTATTATATCGTAACTATCAAGTATTTTATGGTCATCTTCCGACTTGCGTTTGTTTCGTGTTTGTTTAAAACCTTTTCCGGTGGTTTTCTCCCTGTTTCTCAGGCAGTAACGTGAGAGGCTGCCTAAGGGTAAAGAAAACAATAACATCACGCACTCTCCAACCAGGGCGGCACGGTGGTGTAGTGGTTAGCGCTGTCGCCTCACAGCAAGAAGGTCCTGGGTTCGAGCCCCGGGGCCGGCGAGGGCCTTTCTGTGTGGAGTTTGCATGTTCTCCCCGTGTCCGCGTGGGTTTCCTCCGGGTGCTCCGGTTTCCCCCACAGTCCAAAGACATGCAGGTTAGGTTAACTGGTGACTCTAAATTGACCGTAGGTGTGAATGTGGGTGTGAGTGGTTGTCTGTGTCTGTGTGTCAGCCCTGTGATGACCTGGCGACTTGTCCAGGGTGTACCCCACCTTTCGCCCGTAGTCAGCTGGGATGGGCTCCGGCTTGCCTGCAACCCTGTAGAACAGGATAAAGCGGCTAGAGATAATGAGATGAGATGAGACTCTCCAACCAATCCCGGGCGACATCTCGATGCTGAAAGGAACTTCCGGGAAGATTTTCTAGTTTCGGTTGTGTTGCCAGATTGGGCGGTTTTAAGTGCATTTTGGCGGGTTTTGAACATATTTTGAGCTGGAAAACGTTAGCAGTATCTGGCAACACTGCCAGCGGGAAGATTTCCTGGTTCCGGTTTACAGCGCTGACTCAGTTCGTGCAATCGCTGGTGTTGCATAGGCTACCGTGTAAGCTCTGGCAATTTCAGCGACAAATTACTTCCTAAAAGAACTAGTAAGGGGTCAGTCAACTGGCATTTTTTGGATATCGCGAGGAGGACGTGGAACAGCAAATGCCAGTTTGTAAAGTGTGCAAAAAAACAAACAAACCTGTCATCACGAAAGGCAGCAGCACTACAAATATGTTCCATCATCACCTGAAACTCATCCGGTAGAGTATGCAGAGTCTCTTAAACT
The DNA here is from genome assembly GCF_027579695.1 of Neoarius graeffei. Taxonomy (NCBI): domain Eukaryota; kingdom Metazoa; phylum Chordata; class Actinopteri; order Siluriformes; family Ariidae; genus Neoarius; species Neoarius graeffei. The sequence goes on along the minus strand of NC_083585.1, from coordinate 35,590,942 downwards.
CCGAACTACTTGCCCACGAGCTAAAACCCCCCACAAGCTAAACAAACGACCATAGCGGCCTCGTTCTCCAAAGCCACCCCATATGAGAAAACGAGTCAGAGATGGAGAGCTATAACGGATGCAATCACTAACGTCATTGCCAAAGACATGATCCCAATTAGTATAGTGGAAAAAACAGGCTTCCAAAAATTACTAAACACACTCGATCCCAAACATGAGTTGCCTGGTCGCAGACATTTTACAGAGAAGCCAATACCGGAATTCTACACATCTGAGAGGCAGCGCCAGAAAACATTCAGTTCAAAAGTGTGCAAAGAGAAAAATGATGTTTTGCAGATCTCTCTCTTCTCTCCCTCAATCTCTCTCTCTATTGTGAATGTTCCAGTGGTTCTCAGTAGTCAGGTTAATAGCTTGGAGATCTGTTTTTTAAAATAATTTAATGAATGAGCACTTTTCTTATTTAGGCTAAATGTCTTTCTCAGTGTTGAGTTTGCACTTTACTGATTTGAGCTCTGAGCAGCTCTGTATTGTATTGCCCCTTTGTTGCAATTTTCAAGATTGTTTTTGCAGTTTGTGCAACATCTTTGTTGAATAAAAATAGTCTTATTTCAACTCAATTGTGATTAATCACTAACATGAAAATTTAAAATGTGTTGTTGAAAACCACCTGTAAAGTTAACCAAGAATGTTATTTAATCTGCAGGGATTGTAGTGAAAACAGTAAAGAGTAAAAGTTAGATTTCATGGGGTCCTTTAGAGGAGATTTAAATATATCGAGATATATATCGTATATCGTGAAATGGAGAAAATGTATCGGGATATTCATTTTTTCCCCATATCGCACAGCCCTACTAGTGAGAATTGAATAATATGCAACCCCAATTCCAAAAAAGTTGGGATGCTGTGTAAAATGTAAATAAAACCAAAATGCAATAATTTGCAAACATTTTTTCATGGTAGATTCTTAACTTGCATTTGTAGATGCAACAGTGAACTGTGTTTACTGGCAATGGTTTTCTGAAGTGTTTCTGAGCCCATGTAGTAATGTCCTTTATACAGTCATGCCAGTTTTTAATGCAGTGCCACCTGAAGGATTGAAGGTCATGGGGATTTAATGTTGGTTTTCGGCCTTTCCCCTTACATACAGAGATTTCTCAGGATTCTCTGAATCTTTTGATGATATTATGGATTGTATGCACAATATCATCAAATATTATGGATTGTATCCATAATATGCATCCACTATATATTTCATACAAAATGCCACACGTCAAAGATATTTGGGTATTTCTTGGACAGATTGAGGCTACAAATCCAATTAAGCTTGCAGCCACTGAACTCAAGTGGATTAGCATTTCAGCTAGACAAATAACAGGTTACCATCAGACATTTTTCACAAAATTGCCACTGTTTATTTTTTATTATTTGATTGATGTATTCTGTAGTCTCCCCATTAAACCAACTTACAGAAAGAAATACACTTTGAATGGCACTATGATGATGAGAGGGATGATGAGAATGTTCGTTTGTTTATTGTCCCACTGTGAGAAATTTTTCTTGGGCATTCCAACCATCTGCTTGGTACCATGCACTTAAATACAGTACATATAGAAGTTAAAAATATTCCATACGGTTCATTTGTTCATTCTTAACAGTACATACAACATAAATACTATATATATATATATATATATATATATATATATATATATATATATATTGTGTGTGTGTGTGTGTGTGTGTGTGTGTGTGTGTGTGTATGTATATACACTAAATACAATATAGACACTACTGTATGTACATACATACACAAATGCAGATTATAGAAAAATGTACATTGCCAAAAAGTCTTTAGAAATATCTCAACATTCAACACCTTGGATCAAATTCAGAATGCATTATCGAATTGGACAAAAGTAAGCAGCTTAGTGTGTGTGTGTGTGTGTGGGTGGGGGGGATCGTATGTCAAGTAAGAATGAACAATATCAAGCAGGAAAAAGCAAACAGGAGCAATCATGCAAAAAAATTGAGAAACACAAAAGGTGTCTAATAAATGCTTTCTTTCGCCCCACTCACAAAGAACCACTTATGTAAGGAGGAGGTGCTAAGTGAATGTTTTATTCGGCAGAGCCTGATATGGGGGGAGAAAAAAAACACTCTGTGGTGAATACTGGGAAATGTTTCTCACAGGTACCCATTGGCCTGTTCTCTTCTTCTTTCTTAGGTTACAAGACCCTGCTGAAAGGCATCTCTGGCAATTTTACCAGTGGAGATCTAGTGGCTGTCATGGGGCCCTCAGGAGCAGGGAAGTCAACGCTTATGAACATCCTGGCAGGATATAGGTGAACATAACAAAGCCATGTCACTCACACAGACATACACACAAACCTATTCACGACATGCTGTACGTGCTTTATGTCTACACATGTAAGCACGTGTTGTTTGCAGTTCTGTGAATGTGAGCACTGTGAATGTGAGCACTATTTGGCATATATATTTCTACACCAAATTAGATATGTCCGCTGGCACGGTGGTGTAGTGGTTAGCACTGTCGCCTCACAGCAAGAAGGTCCTGGGTTTGAGCCCAGCGACTGACGAGGGCCTTTCTGTGGCAAGTTTGCATGTTCTCCCCGTGTCTGTGTGGGTTTCCTCCGGGTGCTCCGTTTTCCCCCACAGTCCAAAGAAATGCAGGTTAGGTTAATTGGTGGCTCTAAATTGACCGTAGGTGTGAATGGTTGTGTGTTGCGGGGTACACCCTGGACAAGTCGCCAGGTCAACGCAGGGCTGATACATATATCAGCCCTGCGTTGACCTGGCGACTTGTCCAGGGTGTACCCTGCCTCTCGCCCATAGTCAGCTGGGATAGGCTCCAGCTTACCTGCAACCCTGTAGAACAGGATAAACAGTTACAGATAATGGATGGTATATATGTCCCACCAGTTCCAACCAACATCCTCAACATAAAACTGACTGAGAATTACGAATAGTAATACAGGAGTATCAGTGAGATTCACAACAGATCAGAAACACTAATATTGTAGAGTATTTTTGTCCCCTGAGTAATTAAAAAAAATCACACTGTTGCAATAATAATGTAGGTTACATTACTGAGTTGGGCGGCACGGTGGTGTAGTGGTTAGCGCTGTTGCCTCACAGCAAGAAGGTCCTGGGTTCGAGCCCCAGGGCCGGCGAGGGCCTTTCTGTGTGGAGTTTGCATGTTCTCCCCGTGTCCGCGTGGGTTTCCTCCGGGTGCTCCGGTTTCCCCCACAGTCCAAAGACATGCAGGTTAGGTTAACTGGTGACTCTAAATTGACCGTAGGTGTGAATGTGAGTGTGAATGGTTGTCTGTGTCTATGTGTCGGCCCTGTGATGACCTGGCGACTTGTCCAGGGTGTACCCTGCCTTTCGCCCGTAGTCAGCTGGGATAGGCTCCAGCTTGCCTGCGACCCTGTAGAAGGATAAAGCGGCTAGAGATAATGAGATGAGATGAGATGAGATGAGACATTACTGAGTTTATATTTGTAATGCACATTTTGGTTTAACAAAGGACACAGGTTAAAGTTTATACACATCCTTAAAAAATTTGCTTTGTCTTTTAGGGAAACCGGAATGAAAGGGGATATCTTGATAAATGGACGACCCAGAGATCTGAGGTCCTTTAGAAAAGTGTCTTGTTATATAATGCAAGATGACATACTTCTGCCACACCTGACGGTCCAGGAGGCCATGATGGTAAGGGGCTTCTGTTACTTGGGTGGGTTTTCTGTGAAAGCAACAAAACTATATTGTTTATTTGTCTGAAATTTATTGTATACATAAAGAAAATTGAAGCACAGAACATAGTTTGTGCAGAATATGTATATTCACTAATACCTGTGCCTATATGTTTCACCTTAGAGTTTACATTTGGTTTAGATTTATTTTAGAGATCATTAAAACTTCACCTTCTACTTGTTATTACTAGTACACTTTTTAGCCTTCACAAGCTGGGTAGCTATAATTTGGCTTTCAGTGGCTAAAGATATATGGAATGCAGACCTCAATGGGTATTTGACAGAAATGAGAGAAAGTGAACCATAGTCTTATATAATCAAAAGATGATTTTTGTGATTAAAAAGCCTCTGAAATCTGCCTCCCCAGGTATCAGCTAATCTGAAACTCCAGGAAAAGGAGGAGAGCAGGAGAGAGATGGTAAGAGAAAACAGTGTGAACCTCTTCACACATTAACTACTTGTTGTCTGATGTTAAAGAACTGGAATTTAGAGCATAGTGTTGTATTTTTATTACATTTTGGTGGATTGTGATATAACTTGCTGAGAAAAACCTATGTATTTGAGATGCATGCCTCCAAATGAAATAGGTATGCTGGGAGATTTTGTCAGCTGGAAATTTGACACTGGTCAGATACTTCAGTACCAATATAACAGTTTCAGCTAGTTACAGTTAAATTTGCGATTTTGATTTCTGTTCTGTTTCGATTTTCAATTTAAAATCTGATAAATCACTACACGTCTGTTGTAGAATTCTGATGTTCCATATTTTGACTGAATATTTGCATCAAGCAATTTATATATTTAAATGCAGTGTGATTCATACATCGGCACAAGGCTCCTGATATTTAGTATGACATGATGTTTCATACAAAATTTTTTTGATATTATAGTACTTTTATACAACTGTTCAAGAAACAGAGTAACATTTCAGACATCTCATTATCTCTAGCCACTTTATCCTTCTACAGGGTCGCAGGCAAGCTGGAGCCTATCCCAGCTGACTACAGGCGAAAGGCAGGGTACACCCTGGACAAGTCGCCAGGTCATCACAGGGCTGACACATAGACACAGACAACCATTCACACTCACATTCACACCTACGGTCAATTTAGAGTCACCAGTTAACCTAACCTGCATGTCTTTGGACTGTGGGGGAAACCGGAGCACCCGGAGGAAACCCACACGGACACGGGGAGAACATGCAAACTCCACACAGAAAGGCCCTCGCCGGCCCCGGGGCTCGAACCCAGGACCTTCTTGCTGTGAGGCAACAGCGCTAACCACTACACCACTGTGCTGCCCCCATTTCAGACATGTTATGGCCAAATATTTTGTTTATTTTTGCTCCATAAACAAAAATAGTTTGCAAATAAGCCAGGCATGTTGCTGTGGTTTCAGTATAATGAACTATGGCTAGAACTGGAATACTTGCAAACATAGAGAAGCAGAATGATAAACAGTGAAACGTACCAGTGCTGTTAAATATCAGCAATTTTGGAACACTAGTTATGTTATGGCCAGGTTCTTGCCCGAACTGATAATCACATCATCAGTTTTTCTTTGGCTAATCAGACACAAGGTATGCCAGCATACTTGCCGGAGCAATTGGGGGTTAGGTGCCCTGCTCAAGGACATTTGAGCCAGTCCTGCTGGTTCAGGGAATCAAACCAGTGACCTTTTGGTCCCAAAGCTGTTTCTCTAACCATTTGGCCATGGCATCCCCTTGGAACACTGCTTGCTCAATAATTAGTGGTCCAGATCTAACTGTTGTATAAAACTAAATAATGCCTCTGTCTTTGTAGGTGAACGAGATCTTGACTGCACTTGGCTTGCTGGAATGTGCTAAAACACGCACATCTAACCTCTCTGGTGGCCAGAGGAAGCGCTTGGCAATAGCCTTGGAACTTATCAACAACCCACCTGTCATGTTTTTTGATGAACCCACAAGGTGAAACCTTTGCCAAGCACTAACTCATAATACATTTTCTTTTGTGTCCTCACATATAAGGATTATTTTATTCATCTCACTGAACATCATAGCATGCACTAGAGCCAAATATAGGGTTTTTAATATCAAAAGATTATATGAACAAAGGTTCTTTCTATAGTTAGCTGTGGTGAGAGGTTTGATGACTACATAGGCCCCTAAGTGGATGATTAAGCCATCTGTTCATTTATTCTCCCTCTGGGTCTCTCTAGAGGGATTAAGCCATATAATTAAAATACTTCCCCATGTGCGGCATGGTGGTGTAGTGGTTAGCGCTGTCGCCTCACAGCAAGAAGGTCCGGGTTCGAGCCCTGTGGCCGGCGAGGGCCTTTCTCTGCGGAGTTTGCATGTTTTCCTCGTGGGTTTCCTCCGGGTGCTCCGGTTTCCCCCACAGTCCAAAGACATGTAGGTTAGGTTAACTGGTGACTCTAAAGTGAGTGTGAATGGTTGTCTGTGTCTATGTGTCAGCCCTGTGATGACCTGGCGACTTGTCCAGGGTGTACCCCGCCTTTTGCCCATAGTCAGCTGGGATAGGCTCCAGCTTGCCTGCGACCCTGTAGAGCAGGATAAAGCGGCTAGAGATAATGAGATGAGATGAGACTTCCCCATGTCTAATATAGACCCCTCTGAAAGTACTGAAATGGCAAAGCCAATTCTTTTGTTTTTGGTATACACTGAATACATTTTGAGGTTCAAAAGATAAGATGATAGATCAGAATTTCAACTTCAATTTCCTGATATTTACATCTAGATGTGTTCAACAACTTAGAACATGGCACCTTTTGTTTGAACCCATCCAATTTTCAAGTGGTCCGAAATATCGGAACATATGCTTGACAGGAGTTTCTTGTTGCCCAGATGTGCCCAGTTAGATTGATTGATTGTTTAAACAATTAATAGTTTTGAATGTCTTCTCTTGCCCTGTGTCTGAAATCACTCCCTACTCACTATATAGGGCACTATATAGTGAGGGCGCCATTTTGTAGTACTGTCCGAAATGATAGTGAGGATTATTACACCCTATATAGTGGCACTCAAAGTATCCCACAATGCATCATGAAAAGTAGTGTACAAATGATGGTCACTAACCAAGCAATATATCCCATCATGCACTGCGGTCGGTCACGCTGAAAGAAATCAAATTAAAAGCCTCAAATTTGATTTAATAAAAGGCAGCGGCAAAGAAGAAAGTATTCAGCCTTGATTAAAAAAAAAACTGAAAGATGCAGGTACTTTGTATTGATTAATGTGGGAAATGCACACAGTATAATATGTATTTATCACAAAAATGCATGCATGCATTTATTATTTTGAAAACCCACCAGCCGGCTGATATGGCACGTTTTAATTGTGTGATAGTAATGATGTAAATACCAGTGCGACGGACTAGTGTCCAAAAGCGTTTTTTCATTTTACCAATGAGCTCACTTTGTAGTCCTCTATATAGTAATTCCCTATATAGGGAGTAGTGAATGAGTGAGCGATTTCAGACACAGTGTTGGTTTGAGCCCTGGTTTTGCCTGAGAAAACTGCATTTTATTGTTAAAAAGGATAAACCAACTTGAAGGCCAGAAGAGTTGTTTATTGGAGAAAAAACAAGCGGAGAAACCTGAGAAAAGAGGAAAAATCTATCAGAGGCATTGCACAAACATTGGGTCTATCCAGTACAACAATTTGGAAATTTGGAATGCTCTGATAAAGAAACAGGTGTACTAATAGTCATGCATCATACAGGTCAGCCAAGGAAAATAGGAGCAGTTGTTAACACAAACATTGTAAGAGCAGTGAAGAAAAAAGAACAGTCAGTGACCTCACTAGTAACCTCCACAGGGCAGGAGTGAAGGTATCACAATCCATTTTTCAAAAGAAAAGTTTAAGAGCAGAAATATAGAGGCCACACCACAAGATGCAAACCACTCATCAGCAGTAAGAATCAGAAGGTCAAACATTTGCAGAGAAATACAGAGATGTGCCACAAAAGTTATGGAACCAAGATTATCCTCTATCAAAGTGAAATCTACAGACACATTCTATCTGAAAGTTTACAGAAAAATGCATCCAATCTATAACTCCAATTCCAAGAAAGTTGGGATACTCTGTAAAATGTGAATAAAACCAGAATGCAATGATTTGCAAATCCTTTTTGACCTATATTCAATTGAATATAATACAAAGACAACATATTTACTGTTCAAATTGATAAATATTATTGTTTTTGTAAATATACACTCATTCTGAATTTTATGCTTGCAACACGTTCCAAAAAGTTGGGACAGGGGCATGTTTACCACTGTGTTACATCACCTTTTCTTTTAACAACATTCAGTAAGTGTTTGAGAAATGAGATCACTAATTGTTGAAATTTTGATAGTAAAGGTCTTTGCCATTATTGGTTGATATATGACTTCAGTTTCTCAGCAGTCTGTGGTCTCCATTGTCATATTTTGTGCTTCACACACTTTCAATGGGAGACAGGTCTGGACTGCAGGCAGGCCAGTCTAGTATCTGCACTCTTTTACTATGAAGCCATGCTGTTGTAACACATGCAGAATGTGGCTTGGCATTGTCTTGCTAGAATAAGCAGGAATGTCCCTGAAAAATGTTATCTGGATGGCAGCATATGCTGCTCCAAAACCTCTACTGTATGTACATTTCAGCATTAATGGTGACTTCACAGATGTGCAATTTACCCATGCCATGGGTATTAACACACCCCCATACCATCTTAGATACTACCTTTTTAACTTTGTGCTGGTAACAGTCTGGATGGCCCTTTTCCCATTTAGCTCGGAGAACATGATGTCCATGATTTCCAAAAACAAATTGAAATGTGGACTCATCAGACCACAGGACACTTTTCCACTTTGTCAGTCAATCTCAGATGGGCTTGGGCCCAGGGAAGTCAGTGACATTTCTGGATGTTCTGCATGGTAGAGTCTTAATTTGCATTTTTAGATGCAGCAACGAACTGTGTTTACTGATAACAGTTTTCCAAAGTGTTCCTGCACCCATGTAGTAATGCCCTTTATACAATAATGTTGTTTTTTAATGCAGTGCCACCTGAGGGATTGAAGGTCATGGTTGTTTAATGTTACGTTTTTGGCTTTGCCCCTTACATGCAGAGATTTCTCTGGATTCTCTGAATCTTTTGATGATACTGTAAAAAATCCTTCCCGCACCATATGGTGCATTAGGTGGCTTTGATCTCCATTTCTGTAGCCCTCGGCCTCTCGCCTATTACATAGCTAGGGTTGCAGTGGGGGGCTAGTCCTCTGGTAACTACGAGAGTTTGACTCCCCACTTGCTTCTGTATTGCAGCGTGCCTTGCCAGACGGCAGTAGAGGTACCATTTTTATGATGGTATTTGGTATGACCCGACCGCAAGTAGAACTCGTGATCGAGAGGCGGACACACTAACCACTAGGCCAACTCGCAGTTCAATGATATTGTGAATTATAGATAATTTCTTCTTCCTCTTCCTTGTCCAGCAGTGCTGCCAGGTCAGGGTCCGTGTGGACCCTACTGATCCACGTCATATTAATTGGAGCATAGTTTTACGCTGGATGCCCTTCCTGCCACAACCGTCCCATTTCTGGGCTTGGGAAACAACCATTCACAGCTATGGGCTATTTAGAGTAGCCAGTTAGCCTAACTGCATGTCTCTGGACCCACACAGACATGGGGAGAACATGCAAACTCCACCCAGAAAGGCCCCCGTTGGCCACTTGGCTTGAACTGAGAAACTCCTGGCTGTGAGGTGACAGTGCTAACCACTGCACCACTATGCCACCCGTGGATTGTAGACAACAAGATTCCTAAAACATTGTTCTTAAACTCTTGGACTATGTGCCCATGCAGCTTTTCACAGTGTGGTGAACCTTGCCCCATCCTTGCTTGTGAATGACTGAGCTTTTTGAGGATGTTCTTTTCATACCCAGTCATGATGATAACATCTGTTACCAGTTAACCATTTTACCAGTGGTATGTTCCAAACAGGTGCTTTTTGAGCATTCCACAACTTTTGAGCATTCCACAACAGCCTTTTGTTGCCCCGTCCCAACTTTTTCAGAATGTGTTATACGTAGGCATCAAATTCAGAATGAGTATATAGTTACAAAAAAACAATAAAGTTTATCAATTCACTTCATTATACAGCAAGGCAATGACCCAAAACACACTGCCAGCACAAGAGAGGACTTCATTATGGGGAAAACATGTTGATTATATCAATGGGTTGCCTGCTTGATGCAGTTATTGCAAGCAAACTTATGCAACCAAATATTAAGTGTTTATTTGAAGACTGTCTGTTCCAATACTTTTGTTCACCTAACTATTGGGTGGTCTGCCATCAAAGGTGCCATTTTCTAACTTATTTAAAACGTCTAGATGTAGATATCAGGAAATTAAATCTGGAATTCTGACCAATCATCTCATATTCATCTTTTGATGTCAAACACAGATGTCTAATTTTAACTTTTCTGAAAATTCTGACTTTTTATACCTTGCTTTCTTTTCAGTGGACTAGATAGCTCTTCCTGTTTCCAGGTGGTCTCATTAATGAAAGCTCTGGCTCAAGGAGGCCGAACAGTTATCTGCACCATTCACCAGCCCAGTGCCAAAGTCTTTGAGCTCTTTGATCATGTAAGCTATAGAAACTTTGATAAAGTAAGCTATATTATGCTAAGTGCTAAGGTGAAGTTGTAAAAACGTTAAATGATTGCAGAGCATCTCACACATGAAAACGAAATTTGCATCTTTATTTCCATAAGATAGATGGGTTTTTATCCAGTGCTTATTTTTAATTTGCGTTTTTAAAAAATAATGTGGGATTATTTACCAACACATTTTATGGAAAATATTCACAACAGTTTCATATAAAACTAGTTCAAACAGTTTTATTAGTCTACTAGCTTGTTAGACAGTTGACAGTTTCTGTCATCTAAGGGTGATAGATGGATGTAATCGCAGGAACAGTTTTATTGAAAGCACAATAGCAAATGGCTCCAATACGTAGACAAAAGCAGAGTCGAAAAATAGGCAATAGTCGAGCAAGGCACAGACAGGATATCAGCGGTAATACAATACTCAAAGTCCAGAAACAGGGTCAAAACCAGAAAAATGATAAAAAAAATACAAGGCCTTCGCAAGGTATATGTGTTACTGAGAGTCCTTATGTATGTGCTGTGACTGAGCTCTAATCAGGAACAGGTGCATGCTAATTAGTCCTAATGGTGTGTGTGCAGTTTGCAATCTGCGGCTGCACACTCCGAGGGCCAAAGTGCGTGGACGTGAGAGATGTAACTCAATAACCGTTTGACATATCAAGTTTAATATTTGATCGTAACTATACTACTGTCTCTCAAACAATTAGAATATCGTGAAAAAGTTCAATATGAACCATGAGTTATTCAGTTATTTAAGAAATTGAAAATGTTAAATATTCCAGACTAACTACACACAAACAAAAATGTTTCAAGCATTTTTCTGTTTTAATTTTGATAATTATGTTCTACAGTGGGGAAAAACAAACAAACAAACAAACAAACAAACAAACCAGATCTCAAAATATTAGAGTATTTCATTTCGAGTTTGAGTAAAACAGTATCAATACCATGTATTTATCTGTTTAGTTCAGTACATGCAACCACAATCATGATAAAGACCGCTGACTTGACAGTTGTCCAGAAGACGATAATCGACACCCTCCACAAGGAGGGTAAGCCACAGAAGGTCATTGGTGAAAAGGCTGGCTGGAGAAGGTGTACAAGCAACAGGGATGACTGCAGCCTTGAAGATTGTCAAGAAAAGTTGATTCAAGAACTTGGGAGAGCTTCACAATGAGTGGACTGAGGCTGGGGTCAGTGCATCAAGAGTCATGCACAGACGTCTTCAGGAAAGAGGCTACAACTGTTGCATTCCTAATATCAAGCCTCTTCTGAACCAGAGACAACATCAGAAGCGTCTTACCTGGGCTAAGGAGAGAAAGAGCTGGACTGCCTTTGGAAATCGAGGTCGTAGAGTCTGGAGGAAAAGTGGACAGGCACAGAATCCAAGATGTTTGAAGTCCAGTGTGACGTTTCCACAGTCTGTGATGATTTGGGGTGCCGTGTCATCTGCTGGTGTTGGTCCACTGTGTTTTATCAAGTCCAAAGTCAACGTGGCCATCTACCAGGAGATTTTAGAGCACTTCATGCGTCTATCTGCTAACAATCTTTATGGAGATGCAATTATCCTTTTCCAACAGGACTTTGCACCTGCTCACAGTGCCAAAACTGCTACCAGATGGTTTGCTGACTATGATATTACTGTGCTTGACTGGCCAGCCAACTTGCCTGACCTGAACCCCATAGTGAATCGATAGGGTATTGTCAAGAGGAAGATGAGAAACACCCAACCCAAAAATACAGATGAGCTGAAGGCCGCTATCAAAGCAACCTGGGCTTCAATAACACCTCAGCAGTGCCAGAGGCTGATCACCTCCATGCCACACTGTACTGATGCAGTAATTTATGGTAAAGGAGCCCCAACCAAGTATCGAGTGTATAAATGAAAATACTTTTCAGAAGGGGCGGCATGGTGGTGTAGTGGTTAGCGCTGTCACCTCACAGCAAGAAGGTCCGGGTTCGAGCCCCGTGGCCGATGAGGGCCTCTTTGTGCGGAGTTTGCATGTTCTCCCCGTGTCCGCGTGGGTTTCCTCCGGGTGCTCCGGTTTCCCCCACAGTCCAAAGACATGCAGGTTAGGTTAACTGGTGACTCTAAATTGACCATAGGTGTGAATGTGAGTGTGAATGGTTGTCTGTGTCTATGTGTCAGCCCTGTGATGACCTGGTGACTTGTCCAGGGTGTACCCCGCCTTTTGCCCGTAGTCAGCTGGGATAGGCTCCAGCTTGCCTGCGACCCTGTAGAACAGGATAAAGCGGCTAGAGATGATGAGATGAGACAAACAAACAAACTTTTTCACGATATTCTAATTGTTTGAGATGCACTAGTATATTGATGATGTAAAGTGAAAGCGCTGGTTCACTGCTGTCCACCAGGCACCCAGCAGACTCACACCATAATAAATGTTATGCTGTTGTTTCTGGTGCATGGCATGTGGTGGCAAAGAAAGGAATAAATATGTCTTCGTAACTGCGATGCGTCTCTCATTATTGGTATCACTGTCACAAGACAATGCAGCAATTTATTGATGCAAAATACACTACACTAAACAGTTCTATGGTTCATATGCTATAATATTATTCTATTCAGTTTGATTTTGTGCCCTTGCAAATACTTTGCTCATACACTCATCAGGAGCTCTGCTTTTAGGTAGTGCCTAAATATCTGTATTAACATTATGTTAAGTGATGATATAATGGCAGCACGTGGTTAGTACTGTCACTTCACAGCAAAAAAGTTCTGGGTTTGAACCTCACAGCCGACTGGGGCATTTCTGTATGGAGTTTGCATGTTCTACCAGTGCATGCGTAGGTTTCCTTCAGTCACTCTGGTTTCCACTCACGGTCAAAAGACATGTAAATTAGGTCAACTGGCTACTCTAAATTGCCCATAGGTGTTAATGTGAATGATCGTTCATCTCCGTGTTAGTCCTACAGTAGGTTGCCGACCTGCCCAGAGTGTATCCAAGCTCTTGCCTGAAGTCAGCTGGGTTTGGCTCCAGCTCACCTATGACTCTATGGTATAGATAATGGATGGATAATAACATAACAAATAATTCAGATTTTAGTAAATTCCTTCAGTATTGGCAGTTCTGGCTGACAGAAACATTCTCACAACCCCAACCCCCAACTTCAGACCTCCTGGCAGTACAAACAGGAGGGATGAAGAGTAATACAATACTAGATGCCCATTCTGACAAAGTTAAATGCCTGATGCGGCAATATCACCATGCATATGAGCGATAGAACGGTGACTGCAGATTTATGTCTATATCCGACATTTTTGTGCAGGTACCCTGTGCTACCCCGGAACAATGTCAGTCTGGGTGGCCTCCGATCTTGCCCATGCCAGGATCTGCCATTGTCCTTAAGTGAACAGTCTAATGCAAGGATAAGACATGAAAACAACTTTATCTTACTATTTGACAGTGGGTTTTTTTTTTTCATTGTTTTACAGCTTTATGTTTTGAGCCAAGGTCAGTGCATCTACCGGGGGATAGTCTCAAACCTAATCCCCTATCTAAGGGAACATGGACTCAACTGCCCTACATATCACAACCCTGCTGATTTCAGTAAGAAACTCACCCTTGCTGTTTCAAAGCCTGAAGCAAATTTATATTAGTAGATATAAATAATAAATATCCTTATATGCATACTCATAAAAAAATCTCAGCCATGCCATAAAGAGATTTTTAAGTGTTGTGTTGCACAAAATGGAGTAGACACCCTATATTTTATATTGTAAATATTTTTTGCCCTCAGTCATGGAAGTGGCCTCTGGAGACTATGGTGACCACATAGCTCGGTTGGTGAAAACTGTTAATGAGAGGAAGTGTGAGAAAGATTACAAAAGTGAGATGAATGGTGATGGGGCTCTGAACTCCTTCTTTTGGCATAAACCATCTGACGAGGTACAAACACAGACAATGCTGTATATTCTAAAAATGTGATACAAAAATTTTCAGTCTGGAAATGAAAAGAGATATTACTCAACAAATGTGCTAATGTAAGCTCACTTAAATAAGAATGTAATGTTAATTTGTGTTATAAGAGGTACATTTATTTTTTCTAGGACTCCTCTTCTACTGAAGGCTGTCACAGCTTCTCTGCCAGTTGTCAGACGCAGTTCTGTGTCCTCTTTAAAAGAACATTCCTAAGCATCATGAGGGATTCGGTAAACAAAACTGCTGATCACTGCATAAATGTAGTTATACAGCACGTTTGCTCAAGGGGTATATTATGAAATAGCCACATTCTATGCTGTCTAATAGATCAAGTAAGTTGATTCAATTAAAAATAAATCAGTCCAGAAACGGAGCTCTAATGAACATGAGCACAGAGCACAGGACTATAAATTCAAATATGCATTAAATTATTAAATATATAATAACAGTGTGCCTGAAGTTAGCCTGTGTATTTTGCATTTTGACAACGTGTCCAGCAACCATGAGTTTCAAAATTTAAATTTTTAAAATCTGTCCAATAATTCCATTTCCTTTACAAGTGCATTCCAATAGGTAAATACACCCTACCTATAAATTCATGTTGCTTTTTTGACTAGATTTTGACACACCTGCGCATCACCTCTCATATTGGAATTGGGCTCCTGATAGGGCTTCTGTACCTTGGCATTGGAAATGAGGCCAAGAAGGTCCTCAGCAACTCTGGTTTCCTTTTTTTCTCGATGCTCTTTCTCATGTTTGCTGCTCTGATGCCCACCGTACTGACCTGTGAGTGGATTAAATTTTAAATTGTGAAATATCTATTCATTTTCTGTCCTAGTTATTAAATATCTATTAACACTTCAATCAATCTACAGTATCTACTGTATCTATTTATTTGCATATCTGAAAACCTGATATGCCATTATGCTATATTGCAACCAGCATGGATGGTTTTGTCTCATCTCATTATCTCTAGCCGCTTTATCCTGTTCTACAGGGTTGCAGGCAAGCTGGAGCCTATCCCAGCTGACTACGGGCGAAAGGCGGGGTACACCCCGGACAAGTCGCCAGGTCATCACAGGGCTGACACATAGACACAGACAACCACTCACACTCACATTCACACCTACGGTCAATTTAGAGTCACCAGTTAACCTAACCTGCATGTCTTTGGACTGTGGGGGAACCCGGAGCACCCGGAGGAAACCCACGCGGACACGGGGAGAACATGCAAACTCCACACAGAAAGGCCCTCGCCGGCCACGGGGCTTGAACCTGGACCTTCTTGCTGTGAGGCGACAGCGCTAACCACTACACCACCGTGCCACCCTGGATGGTTTTGTATCATGAGTAATTTTATCTGATGGTAATATGTGTCATCAGATCTCATGCATATTCTCATCTCATCTCATTATCTCTAGCTGCTTTATCCTGTTCTACAGGGTCGCGGGCAAGCTGGAGCCTATCCCAGCTGACTACGGGCAAAAGGCGGGGTACACCCTGGACAAGTCGCCAGGTCATCACAGGGCTGACACATAGACACAGACAACCATTCACATTCACACCTACGGTCAATTTAGAGTCACCAGTTAACCTAACCTGCATGTCTTTGGACTGTGGGGGAACCCGGAGCACCCGGAGGAAACCCACGCGGACACGGGGAGAACATGCAAACTCCACACAGAAAGGCCCTCGCCGGCCACGGGGCTTGAACCTGGACCTTCTTGCTGTGAGGCGACAGCGCTAACCACTACACCACCGTGCCACCCTGGATGGTTTTGTATCATGAGTAATTTTATCTGATGGTAATATGTGTCATCAGATCTCATGCATATTCTCATCTCATCTCATTATCTCTAGCTGCTTTATCCTGTTCTACAGGGTCGCGGGCAAGCTGGAGCCTATCCCAGCTGACTACGGGCAAAAGGCGGGGTACACCCTGGACAAGTCGCCAGGTCATCACAGGGCTGACACATAGACACAGACAACCATTCACATTCACACCTACGGTCAATTTAGAGTCACCAGTTAACCTAACCTGCATGTCTTTGGACTGTGGGGGAAACCGGAGCACCCGGAGGAAACCCACGCGGACACGGGGAGCACATGCAAACTCCGCACAGAAAGGCCCTCGCCGGTTGCTGGGCTCGAACCCAGAACCTTCTTGCTGTGAGGCGACAGCGCTAACCACTACACCACCGTGCCGCCCATTTGCATATTCCCAAGCTACATATTTCTGTGCTTAACAGTCTAATGTATATTCTCATTCTTGTGTATCAAGAAACATTGATTAAAATCTTTTCATTTGTATTTTCAATGCCAGTTCCACTTGAGATGGGTGTCTTTTTGAGAGAACACTTAAATTACTGGTACAGTCTGAAGGCATACTACCTAGCAAAAACTATGGCTGATGTCCCATTCCAGGTAACTGTCTTATCATATGAAATGTCTTATATTGATCAGATGATGGCTATAATCTTTCACACATTTGTTGAAAGGATGGTTAAAGATCACATTTTTATGGTACCATAAGAATCAAAACAGTGGACAGGGTGAAGCTTTGATGGCACTAACATGTTATAGAAGCTCAGAAGGGATTTACTCAGGTCAGAGAAGGGTGCTCCCAATTTAGGAAAATCCAGCAGTAGCATTATATAAGCAGGCTGTGCGCTCTGTTAGAAAGGCTTTTCTCTCAAACTAATAATCACTAATGGTTGTAACAACTGTGAATATTAAATCTTTATCATAATTAAGCTTGTACACATTTTATTGTTATTTATGTACTTTCAAAATGGTATAAATTTAATTATTTAAACTATAAATAGTAATACATTAATGGCTAATCTGATTTTTTTATTTTGCTATATTTAAGTCTTTTATAAATACGATCTCATTTATATCAGACTTTGTAGGGTTTTAAATATTTTTGATACAGCAGTCTAGAGACATGCGTAAAACGACAAAACTCTGAAGCAAAACAGACAAGTGAGTTAATTTGAATGTTGCTACAGTCTAATTCTTTCCCCGTGCAAGCTAAAAAGTGCAAATGGCTAAAACCAAGTTTTAAATACCCCAATTTATGAGTCAGTTAAATATATTACATGCCTTGACTCCTAAATGTTGCGTACTAAAACACTGTAAATTCTTAAAACAGTGGAATGTAACTATAATTATTTTTTTTAACTGATTCTGGCTTATAGATTGTGTTCCCAGTGGCATACTGCAGCATTGTGTACTGGATGACCTCTCAACCTTCAGACGCTCTTCGGTTCATCCTCTTCTTGGCTTTGGGTACGCTGACGTCCTTGGTTGCACAGTCTTTGGGGCTCTTAATTGGGGCAGCATCTTCATCATTGCAGGTGATTTCTAAATTGGGATCTCCTTTTATAGAATGTTCCTAATTATGTTTTAACATAATTACTGATTTAATAATGCAGTGTTTTTGTAATATTCTATTTCTTAGGTGGCCACTTTTGTAGGGCCAGTAACTGCCATACCTGTGCTGCTATTTTCAGGCTTTTTTGTCAGTTTTGACACCATCCCAAAATACCTCCAGTGGATATCTTACATTTCTTATGTCAGGTAAGAAGTGTTGTACTTAGTCTTGGGGGAAAAATAAAATAGTAATAGTAGTATAATTATAACGGCAGTTCCAAAAAAGTTGGGATGCTGTGTAAACTGTAAATAAAAACAGAATGTGATAATCTGCAAATCATGGAAACCCGATATTTTATTGAAAATAGTACAAAGACAACATATCAAATGTTGAAACAGAAATTTTATTGTTTTTTGAAAAATATATATGCTCATTTTGAATTTGATGTCAGCAACACTTTTCAGAGAAGTTGGGACAGGGGCAACAAAAGACCGAAAAAGTTGTGTAATGCTAAAAAAACCCCTAATTTGGTTAATTGGCAACAGGTCAGTAACATGATTGGGTATAAAAAGAGCATCCCAGAGAGGCAGAGTCTCTCAGAAGTAAAGATGAGGAGGGGTTCACAGTTCTGTGAAAGACTGATTGGGCAAACAGTGGAACAATTTAAGAATAACATTCCTCAATGAAAAATTGCAAAGAATTTGGGGATCACATCGCCTATGGTACATAATATCATTAAAAGATCTGGAGAAATCTCTGTATGCAAGAGACAAGGCTGAAAACTGACACTGGATGCCTGTGATCTTCAGGCCCTCAGGTGACACTGCATTAAAAGCAGACACATGTCTGCAGTGGAAACTGTGAAAACAGTTCATTACTGCATCCACAAATGCAAGTTAAAACCAGATATAAACAATATCCAGAAACACCTCCACCTTCTCTGGACCCAAGCTCTTTTATGATGGACTGAGGCAAAGTGGAAAATTGTCCCTAGGTCTGATAAATCAAAAGTAGAAATTCTTTTTAGAAATTATGGACACCACATCTTCCAGGCTAAAGAGCAGAGGAGACCATCCGGCTTGTTATCAGTACACAGTTCAAAAGCCAGCATCTGTGACTGTATGAGGGTGCATTAGTGCACATGACATGGGTAGCTTGTACATCTGGGAAGGCATCATTAATGCTGAATGATATATACACATTTCAGAGTAATATGCTGCCATCCAGACAAAATCTTTTGCAGGGAAGGCCTTCCTTCTTTCAGCAAGATAATGCCAAACCGCTTTCTGCACATATTAAAACTGCTTGGCTCTGTAATAAGAGTCTGGGTGCTGAACTGGCCTGCCTGCAGTCCAGACCTGTCATCCATTTTGTGAGGGTGCAGGCACTTTCCAGATGCAGGCGCAGGGGAGAGCAGGTGCGTTGCAAATTGGTAGCCAAATTCAAATCGCAATCCAGGAAACATAGTCAGGGTCAGGCAAAGGTCAGCTGATGTGCAAATGGAATATCAGAGACTAGACTAAGGTCGAGTTCAGAAATAAACAGAAATGAGGTCAGAGTCAGGAATACTGAAACAGGAAACAAGGCTTGGTAAAGACAGGTCATAACACTGAGCAATACTTCGTGAAGTCTGTTTGTCTGAACATGGTTTAAATAGGCAGGCTGATTATTGGGAAACAGGACACAGCTGTGTGGTTAATATTCAGGGGCAGAGGGGCCCTGTGGCGCTTGGGAGTTGTAGTTCATCTCGGCCATGTTTGGAGGCCGTTCTGAACTTGGGTTTTCGGTGCTATTCCTGACACATTTAAAATATTTGGCACATTATGAAGCACAAAATACGATAAAGGAGACCCCGAACTGTTGAACAACTGAAATTGTATATCAGGCAAGAATGGGAAAACATTACTCTTTCAAAACTACAGCAATTGGTCTCCTTAGTTCCCAAATGTTTACAGAATGTTGTTAAAAGTACAGGTGATGCAGCACAGTGGTAAACATGTCCCATCCTAACTTTTTTGGAAAGAGTTGCTAACGTCAATTTCAAAATGAACATATATTTAAAAAAAAAAACATTTCTCAGTTTCAACATTTGATATGTTGTCTTTGTACTATTTTCAATGAAATATAGGGCTTCCATGATTTGCAAATCTTCACATTCTGCTTTTATTTACAGTTTACACAGCATCCCAACTTTTTTGGAATTGAGGTTGTATTTTATTTTTATACAATGCCTTTATTAGCACTGTATGTGGGTGGTAGGATGGTGTAGTGGTTAGCACTGTCGCCTCACAGCAAGAAGGTTCTGGGTTCGAGCCCAGTGGCCGACGGGGGCCTTTCTGTGTGAAGTTTGCATGTTCTCCCCGTGTCTGTGTGGGTTTCCTCTGGGTGCTCTGGGTTTCCCCCACAGTCCAAAGACATGCAGTTAGGTTAACATGGGACAGCCTTGGGCTGAAATGCCCAAGAGTGGCAGCGTGCATGTATGCAGCAGCTTTGAGCTCCTATGATGATGAACTAAATTTCGTTGGGCAGTGACAGTAAAAGCATTCAATTAAGAATATTTTAAAATCAAAACGTGATATAGCTAGGCTTATAATTATCACAAAACACATTGTCAAGCACACTAAAAATTTTGGTAATAGAAAATAGCTTATTAAGGTCATGTTTACTGCAAACCAGTATTGTGTGTAAGAGAAATGATATGACTGTTTGTTTGATTTTGCTTGTAATCACTGAAGAATATTATTGTTTATCATTTCAGTATAAATCTGGAGCCTGTTAACACAATCATTTTTCAAATGTGTCAGTTGACAGTTGTCTAATGCAGCTCTTTTATGGTTTTCAGGTATGGTTTTGAAGGAGTTATCTTGTCCATCTATGGGTTGGATCGTGAGGACCTACACTGTGACAAAGATGAGACATGCCACTTCCAAAAATCCAAGGCCATTTTGAAGGAACTAGATGTTGAGAATGCTGAACTGTATCTTGACTTCATTGTCCTGGGCATCTTCTTTGTCTCCCTACGTCTTATTGCCTACTTTGTTCTCCGTTACAAAATCAGTGCAGAGAGGTAGACACCAAGATAGCAACAACTTTGACAAGACTCTTACACCCTAGAAAATGTGACCAGAGAGAACATATGTGGGTGATTCTTTCTTCAAACTGCAAAAAGGGCTGCTATTTTTGTGGAGGTCCCTATAGGACAACGATACACTGAGCATTTTAGTCTGCTCACCTTTGGTGCACTATTTTGCATTAATAAAGACATGGCTATCCATATGGATTGACGTATATGTACATATGACAATCTACAGTTTGTTTGAACAGTTATCAGGGAGTTGGACTCGTGTCTTGTTTTGTGTTATGCTGTGTATATTGTATGTATAGCATTTTGTCTACCTGAGTATGATGGAACCTATCCTTAATAAATAGCATACAACAATAACAATTTGATAAAGGGTTTCACAATTTAAAGAGCTGGTCTCTTCTAGGTATGGCATGACTATTAAGGACTGGTCATCTTGTCCATAGTTAAAGCAAAGCCTGTTTCAGGACATTGCTGTTTTAGGTTATTTTTATTATGGTTAAATGTCATTAACAGCACCAAAGAACACACCACACTGCACTTCAATTAATAGTCACACACAGGCTAAAAATTACCTTTCCAGCTTCAATGCTTTTTAGACTACATGCCTAATGACAGAAATCTGTGCAATAATAGATCTGTATATTGTTTTACACTATTTATGGACATATACAGATTCTTAAAATGCACTTGTGTGGACAAACTGGCAACTCAGCTGAATTCGTTGATTCTTGACTTGAAATAGCACAGTGAGGAAGCACATCGACAGAAGCCTCCTTATAGCTCAATGACCAGCCTTCCTTGGATGGAGGATGCTATGTCTGCAGTAGTGTCTGAAACGTTTTTCCAGGTTGATATTGATTTGGGAATTGAACAGCTACATTAAACTCTGGCTTTAGTTACACGCAAAAACAAGCCTGAATTGGCCTTGGCCAGCTGACATGCACTGGCAGGCTCTAAACTAGCTATGACTAGTTGTAATGTTGCCCATGTGGGACTGGGTAATGATTTGTAGCCCATGGCACCCGGTGTGTTGTTTTGCAGAATTCACATCTATAGCCATGCAATCTCCCATTGCCGTTGAAATTCGATGACTAGATCTAAAGCAACATATTGATGACCATAAAACTCCTACACCTCATATCCTTATTGAGTCTGTAATATGCCTGCATATTACGTCCACATGCCAAAGTACTATAATATTTATAATGGGGACTGAACTACACCCTTGAATGGATCTGCATCTTACTTGGACAGCTTACCATGACAGACCACAGCTTTTGGACTTGTTGCTGATAACAGTCTGGATGGTCTTTTTCATCTTTTGTCCAGAGCACACGACATCCATTTCTTCCAAAAAAGACCTGGAATACTGATTTGTCTGACCATAATGCATGTTTCCACTGTGTGATGGTCCATCTCAGATGCCTCCAAGCCCCGATAAGTTGATGGTGCTTCTAGACACCGTTTTGGAATGTGTTACAGGCCTGAGACTCAGGAATGGATTTATTTATTTTTTTTAATGAAGTTGACCAGACAGAACATGAAATATCTTTGGTTCATACTGTCTGTAATGAAATACAGTTCAAAGTAAATATAGAAATCACTGCTTTCTTTTTTTTAAATTTGCATTTCCATACTGTCCCAACTTTTTCTGATTTGGGGTTGTCTATCATAGTGAGATAGTTGTGACACAAATGTATAGGAATGAATATGGAGCAATTATGGCCACATCATCTACCAAGAACCTTTATTCCAGTCTTTGGATTTTTATATTTATTATACTGTTTGACAGACAGAGGATAACACACATGGTTACCAATTCATAAAAACAGTTCACAGTTCTGGTTAATTGTAACAAATGTGAAAATATGAATGTTTAGCCAGAAATGTATATTCCCATTTGATTTGAAAAAGATGGTTATAATCTAAGTATTACAACTGTGTTACATATGCATACAAGTTAGAAAATATTTGATTTTACACATGTTCATGTACATGCAAAATGGTCTTTTTTCAGCTTTTTGTATGTTTGGCTTGGAAGCATTATCTGTCTTTCTTTTTCCTTGTATATTGGCTGTATATTATTTTTTGCTGTTTCTGTTTATTTACAACTTGCACATGTCATATAAATCTCTTGACATTTTTAGCAAACTATTTTCCTTTAAGTTATTGGGGTTGTATTATAGTAGTCAGTTCATTTTTCAAGGGGATGCTTGCTGCTTTTCTGTGACATTTTAACACGGTAGAGCAACAATAAATTTGAATTATTTATAAATTATGTGTTTTGTATTTTTTTTACACTTCTTTTTCTAAGTGTAAGTAAAACCAGTTGTCAAGTATCATAATATTATACAAATCTACACCTAAACTTGAGATATAAGTAGAACCCCAATGCCAAAGTTTTCATGAGGCACAATAACAAATAAAATCCTGAAAAATTTGTGCAACAGCCAAGGAAAAAAAAAACTTTCTGCTTACTAAAAATATGACTTTATGACATGGCTACTAATATAATTTCTTTGTTTTAACTCAGTTGAAATGTAGTTAAAGAAGCACACAAATGTTCCCTTACAGTGCATATTCTCAAATGTTTGACTTTTGTTTCTTTGCAGCTGAACCAGGATTGTCTCTGTGACCTCAACATGTTCCTCACTGTCTCAGTTAGGCTGATCAGAATGACCTGTTTTTAGGGGGAAAAAAATCAAGTGTGTGTGTGTGTGTGTGTGTGTGTGTGTATAAAAAAAGATAAAACTGATTTGTTTATGGAACTCTACAACTTAAGAATTCCATAAGATTTTATCCTTTTTTTATCTCTGTGTAAACTGTGACGTGACTATAAGTCTAAATATAACTTGAATAAAAATATTATATATGTGTGTGTGTTTTATGTTTCACAACCGATTAGTTTTCACCAGCGTGTGAGCTTTTCTTGCCTTCAGGAGATGGTCCATTTCATCCACCTTCAAACAAAGAGACATGCAAGCATATATCACACACACATGTAAATTAAAATTATATGCATATAAAGGGGAGTTATGTATGTGATTGTGAAAATATGTAAATGAGGGCTTGGTGGGTGGCACTTTCTTTCCACATGGCCAAAGCAAAATCATCATTTCAATGCCAAAAACTTTTAAGAATTATATATCAAACACTTGGTATATTGCTTGAATATATACCCATTACTGCAAACACTTGACAAATAATTCCAATAATAATAATAATGGCGGCATAGTGGTGTAGTGGTTACCACTGTCGCCTCACAGCAAGAAGGTCCTGGGTTCAAGCCCAGTGGCCAGCGAGGGCCTTTCTGTGTGGAGTTTGCATGTTCTCCCCGTGTCTGCGTGGGTTTCCTTCGGGTGCTCCGGTTTCCCCCACAGTCCAAGGACATGCAGGTTAGGTTAACTGGTGACTCTAAATTGACTGTAGGTGTGAATGCTTGTCTGTGTCAGCTCTGCGATAACCTGGCGACTTATCCAGGGTGTACCCCACCTCTCGCCCATAGTCAGCTGGGATAGGCTCCAGCTTGCCTGCGACCCTGTAGAACAGGATAAGCGGCTACAGATAATGGATGGATGGATGGATAATAATAATGTGTGCATGCTCAGGGTCTCCGATCATGTTCATGATGTCATATTTATTCTCACCCTCTGAAAGCATTCAGGTGATTTTCTTAACCATAGATAGGTATGTTTTTTTTTTCAACCAGGGGCAAGTTATAATCATCTATAGACTAGTACTCAGGCAGCAGACTCTTCTTTGTATTCTTATTGTGGAACAAAAGCAAGAGGGCTTGAAATCAGATGTTTGGAGTTTTCAATTTTCATAGTGAGACACTTTCCAAATCATAATGGGGAAGTAAAAGAAAGTGCATTAAAACACTGAGCTGCAGAGCAGGAGTGCATACCCTGCAAAAAATGTCCTATAGAAGTTCTGTAGGAACTCCGGTGTTCTATAGGATTTCAGCATGGTTCTATAGGAGACTGTGAATTGTGTCCTATAGAACAAGAAGTTTCTGTAGGCTTTTCTCAGTGAACTTGCCAAGTGTGTTCTTTGGGATAGAAAAGTTCTATTAAAACTCAAGTCCTATAGGAAATCTATATTTGAACATCATTTATTTATTGGCTTGGTGTTTTTGTGTCTACTCAAGAATATTTCCTTTATATGATGATGGTGGCACCACTGTTGGGTAAACCATACTAAAGGAACTAGAGAGAGCCCAGAGGACCCCAGATCATATACAGCTTGCTGGCATGCAATATTATTTGTCTTTTTGAACTTTAGGTCGTAAGTATGGCTAAAATGTCATGATCATGTCATGAAATTTCAGTGCCTCAGCCAATTGGTTTCAACTTAACTCACCTGATCACCAGAATTATTTGAAGGAAGAAGTAGGAATTATTGTTAAATACAATATGGATTTATTAACAAACAGGAGCTTACATGTAAGAGATGCACAAATCATGAAATGATATTATGTTATTAAATCAAAATAAGCAAAACAACAAAAACACAACTAAAAATCAGTTACAGTTGCAGGTTTATTTTTCTTTGGGTAAATATGGTCTTTATTATTAAATGTATACATTTCGTACTAGTTGAAACTTCACACCATCTGCAGTAACTGCATTTTAGTAGAAATAAACCACTGCATCTATCTTGATGAGTATAAATCCATTAGCAGGATGCACAATGACCTATCTTAAAATATTTAATAATTTTCACTCCAAAATATACTGCAAGTATTTACTAGTATGTGTATATCGAGGTGACAAATTTTAGGGACTAATCAACAGTGCAGCTTGCATGGAAGAATGCCAAAAGAACCTGTAGCAATAGTAGCTGCAGAATTGCTGGGTATGGAACTGGTCTATAGAACTAGTCTGTTCTATAGGAATTTTTTCTATAGAATGTGCCTATAGAAGGTTTTTTTTTTACTATAGAACTTGGGTACTAAAGTTCTACAGGATTTCCATTAAATTTTCTATAGGATTCCTTTAGAACTTGTTCTATAGGAATCCTATAGAGGATTTTTAGCAGGGTATGAGCCATATTTATGTACAACCCCGATTCCAAAAAAGTTGGGACAAATTGTAAATAAAAACGGAATGCAATAATTTACAAATCTCAAAAACTGATATTGTATTCACAATAGAACATAGACAACATATCAAATGTCGAAAGTGAGACATTTTGAAATTTCATGCCAAATATTGGCTCATTTGAAATTTCATGACAGCAACACATCTCAAAAAAGTTGGGACAGGGGCAATAAGAGGCTGGAAAAGTTAAAGGTACAAAAAAGGAACAGCTGGAGGACCAAATTGCAACTCATTAGGTCAATTGGCAATAGGTCATTAACATGACTGGGTATAAAAAGAGCATCTTGGAGTGGCAGCGGCTCTCAGAAGTAAAGATGGGAAGAGGATCACCAATCCCCCTAATTCTGCGCCGACAAATAGTGGAGCAATATCAGAAAGGAGTTCGACAGTGTAAAATTGCAAAGAGTTTGAACATATCATCATCTACAGTGCATAATATCATCAAAAGATTCAGAGAATCTGGAAGAATCTCTGTGCGTAAGGGTCAAGGCCGGAAAACCATACTGGGTGGCCGTGATCTTCGGGCCCTTAGACGGCACTGGATCACATACAGGTATGCTTCTGTATTGGAAATCACAAAATGGGCTCAGGAATATTTCCAGAGAACATTATCTGTGAATACAATTCACCGTGCCATCCGCCGTTGCCAGCTAAAACTTTATAGTTCAAAGAAGAAGCCGTATCTAAACATGATCCAGAAGCGCAGACGTCTTCTCTGGGCCAAGGCTCATTTAAAATGGACTGTGGCAAAGTAGAAAACTGTTCTGTGGTCAGACGAATCAAAATTTGAAGTTCTTTATGGAAATCAGAGACGCTTTGTCATTCAGACTAAAGAGGAGAAGGACGACCCAAGTTGTTATCGGCGCTCAGTTCAGAAGCCTGCATCTCTGATGGTATGGGGTTGCATTAGTGCATGTGGCATGGGCAGCTTACACATCTGGAAAGACACCATCAATGCTGAAAGGTACACTGAAAAAAATAGGCTGTGGATTTAAAATGAAAAAAATCATGTACATCGGTTGCACACATTAAAATCATGTTCACTTGACCAAATTTAGTCATGTTCAATGTACCAACTTTTGTCATGTTTAACAAACATGATTTATTCATGTTAACACAAAGATTTTTTTTGTCAATCAAACATGTTTTATTTGCTAATATGGAGGATGTTTTTATGTTAGATGTATTTAATTATCCCATGTTAAATTAACGTGACTGATTTGCATGCTCAGCATTTATAACTAACTTGTTGAAGCCAAATGTTTTTCCCCCCTTGGTTTTGTATATCTTCCCTGCTGGATTAAAGTTAATACTCTATGGTGGACTGAACTTGAAAATGTCTGGCCTTGCCAAGCTCGTCTTCAAAATGGGCGGAGTTACTGAGCAAAACATAACCTTTTTCTTTTCTCCCAACATGACTGAAATTCATAGATTTGACATTCCTCAAAAATCAATCAGTTCTACATGATTTATATATGTTCAGAGAGGTAGCATAAAGAAATCATGTCATGTATATTAATTTCATTTTTGTAAATTCCACAACCCCCATTTTCCCCTTTTTTCAGTGTATATCCAGGTTCTAGAGCAACATATGCTCCCATCCAGACGACGTCTCTTTCAGGGAAGACCTTGCATTTTCCAACATGACAATGCCAAACCACATACAACATCAATTACAGCATCATGGCTGCGTAGAAGAAGGGTCCGGGTACTGAACTGGCCAGCCTGCAGTCCAGATCTTTCACCCATAGAAAACATTTGGCGCATCATAAAATGGAAGATACGACAAAAAAGACCTAAGACAGTTGAGCAACTAGAATCCTACATTAGACAAGAATGGGTTAACATTCCTATCCCTAAACTTGAGCAACTTGTCTCCTCAGTCCCCAGATGTTTACAGACTGTTGTAAAGAGAAAAGGGGATGTCTCACAGTGGTAAACATGGCCTTGTCCCAACTTTTTTGAGATGTGTTGTTGTCATGAAATTTAAAATCACCTCATTTTTCTCTTTAAATGATACATTTTCTCAGTTTAAACATTTTATATGTCATCTATGTTCTATTCTGAATAAAATATGGAATTTTGAAACTTCCACATCATTGCATTCCGTTTTTATTTACAATTTGTACTTTGTCCCAACTTTTTTGGAATTGGGGTTGAATTGAAAGGAGATTTTTGAGCTGTTAAGTTGCGAACAAGAAAAAAAACAAGCCAAAAAAAAGAACAAAAACAGTTATAAAATGTTCTGCTCTATATCTGTTGTGTTTTATAAATTAGTTTGAGAAGTGATTTTTTTATGATTTATAAGACTACCTTTCAGTTTTGTAAATACTGACTATAGCATGTGAAGTCTTATTCTAGGTTCAAATTTATTTGAGAATTAGGCCATCCAGTTAAGATAAATGTTATGTTGTTGGTTGTTAAAATCTGGATGAAGGATATTTTATTTTTCAGTTTCCCCCCCTGAGGGATTGCAACCTTATTGTGGTCAGGGGGTTTGTGTGCCTCAGTGACCTTAAGAGCTATACCAGCAGGAGCTTAGTCTTCAGGTGGGACACCCAAGTTGGACAGGTCTGAAGGCAGAGGCCTGACAACGTGCAATCCACTTCTCCAGGCTGGGGTTGGACACATAGCTAACAACCTAATTCCATGAAGAAAACACTGTTACTATAATCACAGAAAAAAAAAGTGCTGGAGCCATGATGCCCCTTCACATTTCTGACTGCCTCCTCATATATGCCTGCCTAGAACCGGCCCTGTTTGAGACTCATATACCCTCTGGATCTGGTCATCTCCTGCAGCAGACTCCAACATGTAGATAGTCAGATGTTTCCCATGTGGTGAATGCATGGGTACATCCTGGTGATATTATTATTATTATAATACACCCCCCCGCGGGCAGCACGATGGTGTAGTGGTTAGCGCTGTCGCCTCACAGCAAGAAGGTCCGGGTTCGAGCCCCGTGGCCGGCGAGGGCCTTTCTGTGCGGAGTTTGTATGTTCTCCCCGTGTCCGCGTGGGTTTCCTCTGGGTGCTCCGGTTTCCCCCACAGTCCAAAGACATGCAGGTTAGGCTAATTGGTGGTTCTAAATTGACCGTAGGTGTGAATGTGAGTGTGAATGGTTGTCTGTGTCTCTGTGTCAGCCCTGTGATGACCTGGCGACTTGTCCAGGGTGTACCCCGCCTTTCACCCGTAGTCAGCTGGGATAGGCTCCAGCTTGCCTGCGACCCTGTAGAACAGGATAAAGCGGCTAGAGATAATGAGATGAGATAATACCCCCCCCCCCTTTTTTTTCCTTCCCCTTCCCCCCGTTCCTCTCTCTCTCCCTCTCTACACGCTCACTGTTATTGGAGATGCTTTAATCTCATTGTACATGTGTATAGTGACCAGGATGTACCCATGCATCCACCACATGGGAAACATCTGACTATCTACATAATAATAATAATATTTCTAAAAGGAGGGCCTTCATAGAGAAGCCGAGAGCCAGGAAACATCTGCTGCATTTGGACCTGGGCCCGGACACACCCCTGAGCTAAACCGATAGAACATACCCGAACTGGAGCCTTCTCGTAAAATCATCTCGCGATATTACACGAGAATCGCGCGCGGCTCACTGCCCGTTCTGTATTTAATATCAGTTAACGTTTCCAAGTTTGTGAGGTAACCACTGTCGGAATGTTTACCTAACTGATTTTGAGTCGCTGAACCCCTCTAGCGCTTGTACAGGGTAAATTAACATCCAGTCCGGTGTAAGGGAGATTGGGAAAACCCTGTTTCTGCGCATAATTGTGTTTTTGGTTAGCATGTGGGTAAATAAGGACCTCGACGCTAACGCCAATGATCTAGTGAGCACTGGAGATGCCACTTTAGACAAACTGGCAAATCAGTGGATCAGCTGGGATAAGGTCAGTGTTCATTTCTATTTTGATTTCCAGCCTTTCAAAATTATTATTATTAAATGTGATATGGGCTTTGGGTAAGCTTTCGAAGGGATTCTGGGATGTACAGTATAGTGCTGTATACAGTTTATAGGTTTACACAGCATACTTGGGTGAAATTTTTAAATTTCAGAGCTCCAGCAGCAAAGCAGTAAAATAAGAATATCTAGATACAAAGATGCGCATAGGACTGTATATTGAACTGTGCGGAGTACAGTATGTATTTCCTGTATTGTACAGAAAAGTGTACGAGACTGTGGCTCATAATGCATTTTTATTCCTTTTGTTCACAAAGATGTAATGGAACCAAACCAGCTTCGTGTTCATCAAATAGAGTTCACATAGAGATCTAAAGGGCAGTCTTACTAATTTCGTATATGGCATAAGTCACTTTCTATTCCTGTCCGTCTCATCAGTGGTCAGTATTTTTATATGTCTGGCTGTTGAATCAGGTGGTGTAGTGGTTAGCACTGTCACCTTACAGCAAGAAGGTCCTGGGTTCGAGCCCTGTGGCCGGCGAGGGCCTTTCTGTGTGGAGTTTGCATGTTCTCCCCGTGTCCGCCTGGGTTTCCTCCGGGTGCTCCGGTTTCCCCCACAGTCCAAAGACATGCAGGTTAGGTTAACTGGTGACTCTAAATTGACCGTAGGTGTGAATGTGAGTGTGAATGGTTGTCTGTGTTTATGTGTCAGCCCTGTGATGACCTGGCGACTTGTCCAGGGTGTACCCCGCCTCTCGCCTATAGTCAGCTGGGATAGGCTCCAGCTTGCCTGCGACCCTGTAGAACAGGATAAGTGGCTACAGATAATGGATGGATGGATGGATGGCAGTTGGATCATTGTAGTGAAAGCTGTGCCTATGAATTCTGAAGGCTGGAATACATACGCAGACTGTTTTTGTGCTTCATTCAAATAAAATGCTGTAATTTGATGTGAAGGTGGTAGCCGATCACTGAAATGGGTCTATAAAATGTCTAAAACATGAATGTCCACCTACCTGCAAAGTTTAATTTCAGACTACACAAAATTGGCTATTATTTATTTGCACGTGGAGGCTATAAGCTCTGCAATGACCTGGCGACTTGTCCAGGGTGTACCCTGCCTCTCGCCCATAGTCAGCTGGTATAGGCTTCAGCTTGCCTGCGACCCTGTAGGACAGGATAAAGCGGCTACAGATAATGGATGGATGATAGGGACTATAAGGTAGCCATTTAAAGTAGTCTGCAGTCCAAATTCTGGTGCTGGGGAGTCGGTTACATCTGCAGCAGTATGTCTGAGGTTCAGTGCATTGCAAGCACACAGTGAGTGCAACAAATACGTCTAGGTCATAAAGCATTGCGAACAACAAGTACAAACTATAAGTGATTGCATAAGGGCTTCTTGAGAAAACAGCATTTCAGCAGTTAACAAGTGACAACACCAGCATCCGAATCTACTAAATTGGTGTGCATCTTCTCATCTCATTATCTGTAGCCGCTTTATCCTGTTCTACAGGGTCGCAGGCAAGCTGGAGCCTATCCCAGCTGGCTACGGGCAAAAGGCGGGGTACACCCTGGACAAGTCGCCAGTTCATCACAGGGCTGACACATAGACACAGACAACCATTCACACTCACATTCACACCTACGGTCAATTTAGAGTCACCAGTTAACCTAACCTGCATGTCTTTGGACTGTGGGGGAAACCGGAGCACCCGGAGGAAACCCATGCTGACACGGGGAGAACATGCAAACTCCACACAGAAAGGCCCTCGTCGCCCACGGGGCTCGAACCCGGACCTTCTTGCTGTGAGGCGACAGCGCTAACCATTACACCACCGTGCCGCCCGTGTGCATCTTTCATGTCATAATTTTAGCCCAGACATCAGGGGTAGGTGTGTCTGATTTTGCACCTTTGCAGATAGATGATAGTGCGAAAACCTCCATCTTCTTGTTAAATAGCTGCATAAAAACTTTCAGTGCAGTTATACAGTTTGTTTGAAATGTGCCACATTTTTAAACCAGAAAAAGTATCTTCAGTGGTCTTTTAAAGGAAATGTATTGTACCCCATTTTCACAAGTTGACACAGTTCCCTCAGGTCTTAAAGTGCTAGTCTTATGAAAATAACATAATTCTTGGAAATTATACCTTATAAAACTAGACATGTTAAATAGTCTACTGTCTAAATTGTATTTTAATATGCGACTGGCAACATGTTCTATTTAGTTGGTAAAGTTTGGCTCTTTGAGTCTGCCATTACACGAATGCGTTCCTGGTAAGTTACTGTTAATTCAAAGGAAGTGACGTGTAGCACATTTTTAAATGATTTTTTTTTTAAATTCCACAACAAAACTAAAACCAAAGCATGCCTCCTAAGAAGTGTGTCATTAAAGACTGTTGAAGTGTAGCTGATAAAAAAGTGGAATTTTGATCCATTTTAGCCCAAAGTTGGCAGGACACTTACGAAATGAATGGGTTCGATTTGTACAGGCAAAGAGAGGTAACTTCAAGCCGACAGGACAGTTTGGTGTTTGCTGCATACATTTTGAAAAATATAAATTTGTGAGGCAAATTCACATAGAGGGCGGCACGGTGGTGTAGTGGTTAGCGCTGTCGCCTCACAGCAAGAAGGTCCTGGGTTCGAGCCCCGGGGCCGGCGAGGGCCTTTCTGTGTGGAGTTTGCATGTTCTCCCCGTGTCCGCGTGGGTTTCCTCCGGGTGCTCCGGTTTCCCCCACAGTCCAAAGACATGCAGGTTAGGTTAACTGGTGACTCTAAATTGACCGTAGGTGTGAATGTGAGTGTGAATGGTTGTCTGTGTCTATGTGTCAGCCCTGTGATGACCTGGCGACTTGTCCAGGGTGTACCCCGCCTTTCGCCCGTAGTCAGCTGGGATAGGCTCCAGCTTGCCTGCGACCCTGTAGAAGGATAAAGCGGCTAGAGATAATGTGATGTGTGTGTGTGATGAAATTCACATAGAAGGATTTAAGTGACGTCTGGTATACGGAGCAGTTCCTACGATCTGGAAACAAAAGTCAGAAGCGCCATCCCAAAGAGCTCACTGAACAGTAAGTGACAAGCCTGTGTTTAGCCTGTTGCTTGAATTTATTAGTTGTCCTTAGCCCTTTATCCTTTTCACTGATAGCAGTTCTGAAGTTTTATACAAGGCTCAATAATGGCAGTAATTAGGCACTTTCACTTTTAGTGCAGGAGCGGCATATGCATTGTGCGCAGCAAGTGCACAGCAGCCGGGAGTTTGTTAGGGTTCACCTCTGAAACTAAGTTGCTCATAAAACCTTTCTGGTTCTAAAAGTAACATAAAAGGATGGTGCACATCCTTTACATGTAGTCTACAGTGCAATCTGGGAATACAGGATGTTATTATGTAGATGCACGAAGTTCCTGCACCCTGTTAAAATCCAACAGGATTCACCCAGCTTGCTTTTCACTGGATTCGTGTCAGAAGTGAAAAAAAACTAAGCTCAGGCCTACTATTAAATAGAAATTTATACCATAAACTCTTCAGCTCAAGCCCACATAATTTATTTTTTTAAAACCTTATTAATTAAAAAATGGCAAGCATATATCGGTATCTGCAATGCAATGAAATCACAATTCCAAGTAGCCATGTACTAAATTAAAAATTTTTTTTTTTGAATGGGGGTGCGCCCCCCCCCCCCCCCCGCCCCCCTTAAATCCGCACGGGGGGGGGGGATCAGCACGCAATTACCGTTATTTATTTTTTACTAAAATTCAGATGCTGTAGTTGAAGGAGAGGGTGGAAAGGCTGTTTCTGTTTGTGCCGATGATGCAGTATTTGAAGACGGAGGAGCTGTTATTTGTACAATAGACACAGATGGTTTGGCTATAGCACACTCGGATGAAATACCAAAAGAAGAAGAGAGAGGTTGTTTAGACAGTTTATTTTGTTTACAGACAGTATTTGACGGAAGATGGATATGATGTGTTACTAGTACCTGAAGATACAGTATTGATTGAACAGCAGACATTTTGCTCATGTTGTGAGAGATTGTCTTTCAGAGCCTATAAATACAGAAAAAAAGATGAGTTAATTGAGAGAGATAACAGAATGGCGTGTCCATTTATTTGATATTGAAATCATGTTTTTAGATGCAATATAATGTCACACGTGTTTCAGTGGACAAAAAGTCAATGACAAGATTCAGAAATACACAGGGAAGTTTATCACAGAGTGATTATAAATTAATCTTGCAATGACCTTTACCTTCGCGTAACCAGGATAAAAATACATTTCTTTTTAGAAGCTCTAATGATGTGTGGTTGTAGAATGTAGCATGGGGTTGTATCTTTTGGCTAGAACCTAAATCACCAAAGTGATGTTCACAAGCCAGGTAGTAAAGATGACCGTTATGTGTATGTTTGAGTCATTCTGATCTGGGAGCTTATTTTCCTTCAGGCATAAAATCTACCAGCAGGTTGTTAATGGTTGTTAGCATACCCTTGCTGATGGCAACATTTTTTTTCCAAAATATTTACACCTACATCATCCCTGTTGGCGTATGTGCTGGTATAAAAGGGGTGTGAGACTGAAGGTTGATGCTTTGGAAAAACAGGTTCACAGTCAGGAGTCAGCAGAGGTGATGCATCTTCAATCCACTGTACAAGTTGTGAACAAAGAGGTTGGATGAAGGTGTACAACTGAAGGTAGCTGAGGTTGGAATTCATGAGGTCCCAGTATGGAGATGTTATCTGCAGATAAGCAATTGTGAGTCCTTTCATAAGGGCCACAACATGTTGGTCACTGAGATCTGCAGCTACTGACTGGACGTTTTAGGTTTGGCTTTTTTGGTGCGAGTTGTTTCTCCAATTACTCAATAGTACTGATTATATATGGGAGGTGGTGGTACAGCTGTGCTGCACATTCGAGCAAGCCATTGAATTTGTTGTCACGAAAATCCCCAACCAAAGACTTCTTGGTGCTGGTCCTGCAGTGCACCAACCATTTAACTCTTATTCTTGACTTTTCATCAACACCATGACCCACTAGACTAGATGTTCAGACAATACATGTTGCAGCACGCTCTGTTCCAAAACACGCAAAAACTAGTAGGGCATCACAGCCAAGTAGGGCTGTGCGATATATCGAATATACTCGATATATCGCGAAAATTCTGTGTGCGATACATAAAATTATTATATCGTAACTATTGAGTATTTTATGGTCATCTTCCGACTTGCATTTATTTCGAGTTTGTTTAAAACCTTTTCCGGTGGTTTTCTCCCTGTCCCTCAGGCAGTAACGTGAGAGGCTGCCTAAGGGTAAAGAAAACAATAACGTCACGCACTCGCCAACCAATCCCGGGCGACATCTCGGTGCTGAAAGGAACTTCCGGGAAGATTTTCTAGTTTCGGTTGTGTTGCCAGATTGGGCGGTTTTAAGTGCATTTTGGCGGGTTTTGAACATATTTTGAGCTGGAAAACGTTAGCAGTATCTGGCAACACTGCCAGCGGGAAGATTTCCTGGTTCCGGTTTACAGCGCTGACTCAGTTCGTGCAATCGCTGGTGTTGCATAGGCTACCGTGTAAGCTCTGGCAATTTCAGCGACAAATTACTTCCTAAAAGAACTAGTAAGGGGTCAGTCAACTGGCATTTTTTGGATATCGCGAGGAGGACGTGGAACAGCAAATGCCAGTTTGTAAAGTGTGCAAAAAAAAAAAAACAACCTGTCATCACGAAAGGCAGCAGCACTACAAATATGTTCCATCACCTGAAACTCACCCGGTACAGTATGCAGAGTCTCTTAAACTCCGAACTACTTGCCCACGAGCTAAACCCCCCCACAAGCTAAACAAACGACCATAGCGGCCTCGTTCTCCAAAGCCCCCCCATATGAGAAAACGAGTCAGAGATGGAGAGCTATAACGGATGCAATCACTAACGTCATTGCCAAAGACATGATCCCAGTTAGTATAGTGGAAAAACCAGGCTTCCAAAAATTACTAAACACACTCGATCCCAAACATGAGTTGCCTGGTCGCAGACATTTTACAGAGAAGGCAATGCCGGAATTATACACATCTGAGAGGCAGAGCCAGAAAACATTCAGTTCAAAAGTGTGCAAAGAGAAAAATTATGTTTTGCAGATCTCTCTCTTCTCTCCCTCAATCTCTCTCTCTATTGTGAATGTTCCAGTGGTTCTCAGTAGTCAGGTTAATAGCTTAGAGATCTATTTTTTTAAAATAATTTAATGAATGAGCACTTTTCTTATTTAGGCTAAATGTCTTTCTCAGTGTTGAGTTTGCACTTTACTGATTTGAGCTCTGAGCAGCTCTGTATTGTATTGCCCCTTTGTTGCAATTTTCAAGATTGTTTTTGCAGTTTGTGCCTCATCTTTGTTGAATAAAAATAGTCTTATTTCAACTCAATTGTGATTAATCACTAACATGAAAATTTAAAATGTATTGTTGAAAACCACCTGTAAAGTTAACCAAGAATGTTATTTAATCTGCAGGGATTGTAGTGAAAACAGTAAAGAGTAAAAGTTAGATTTCATGGGGTCCTTTAGAGGAGATTTAAATATATCGAGATATATATCGTATATTGTGAAATGGAGAAAATGTATCGGGATATTCATTTTTTCCCATATCGCACAGCCCTACAGCCAAGCCTCCATCTCTCTCTCTTTTTGTTTTTAAATTCACGTTTTAGGTCCTGTAATATTGTAAGTTTGGAACTAACATTCCTGGAGAACCCCAAAGGCATGTGGGCATTGCAGTAAAAGTTGTGTATTAAGTTTTTGTGTCACGTCCTCTTTCTGCTCTTTGAATAGTTTATCCTGCCACTCATCCAAAAGTTAGTTAGCAACTTTTTCATTGGCTGCTTGGTCACTCATTGTGAAGGTTTTTCCATGATGGAACACAGGAATTCATGTTGCTGGGTTTCTGGGTCTTTAGCATGAATAGCACAGACTTCCTCCAGTTCTTGTTTGGTGTGTTGCATGATGTCTGCTGTTGTTTCATGTGCCACTTTACGAAACCCCAGAAGTAGTATGCGTCCAGTCTCAGTAGTAACATAAGTATCTATGGTTTTTACTTTCTTCCTTTGTGCGCCATCTTTGTTAAGACCCCAGTGTGATGTTTGTGCCAGTTGTTGTTCACCCAAGTACTTTTTCACCAAACACTGGCCTTCATTTGAGATATTTGTTAGTCTGTCTTGATGGTAATTCTGATTTTGGAACACTGGTTTCAAAAATGTTTTCAGCTATGACAGACCTGACATTTTCTGTGGCAACTTCTAGGTATAGTAAGTGAAGTGCAGTCAGTCGCACACTGTATACTGCCCATTTTTGTCTTTCAGCTGTACAGATCTATCAGTTGTCTCCTTCTGAATTTCTAGTTCGTTCTCAAGACATGCTACTTCTAGTTGAAATTTCTTACATTCATAATAATGAGTCTGAACTGGCAGATGTGTTTGTGGGGTAATTCCACAGGTAACTGACGCAACATTCAGAGGGTTTAAAATTAAACTGTGTGGCTATTATTGAGGTATTTCACCTGACGTCACAGGGTCACGTGACGCCCCGGTGTCTGCCATTTTGAAGGTCAAGCTAGCTAATGTCAACAACATAGTAGCTAGTATGTTACTGTAGCAATGTTTACGTTCAGTCATTTGGATGACTGTTAAAACCTTTCAGTCTCAAGTTTTTCCTTTACTGTATTTACTAGTTTACTGTAATTATGATCCGGCAGTTATTTACACCGGATCCAGTGTAAATAGCTGCCGGAGCGCGCTCCAGCTTGCTCCCCCTCAAATTAAGCAGCGCGCTCCGGCTTGCTCCCCCTCAAATTAAGCAGCGCGCTCCAGCTTGCTCCCGGAGTGCTCCGGCCAAGGTTCCGGGGAGTGCTCCGGCCAAGGTTCCGGGGAGTGCTCCGGCCGAGGTTCCGGAGCGCGCTCCGGCTTGCTCCCCCTCAAATTAAGCAGCACACTCCGGCTTGCTCCCGGAGTGCTCCGGCCGAGGTTCCGGAGCGCGCTCCGGCTTGCTCCCCCTCAAATTAAGCAGCACGCTCTGGCTTGCTCCCGGAGTGCTCCGGCCGAGGTTCCGGAGCGCGCTCCGGCAGCTATTTACACTGGATCCGGTGTAAATAGCTGCCGGATCATAATTACAGTAAACTAGTAAATACAGTAAAGGAAAAACTTGAGACTGAAAGGTTTTAACAGTCATCCAAATGACTGAATGTAAACATTGCTACAGTAACATACTAGCTACTATGTTGTTGACATTAGCTAGTGCTAACAGCTAGCTGCTAGTACACTGCTACAACTACACCGACCCTAATAATACAGTTCTTGGTCATTGCCTGGTAACAGCAAATTTATAACAGGCCATGTCTCAACAGACTAAGAAGTTATTTCAATGACATTTAATAACATTTTGTTTATCCTGAGGACCGAAAGTAAATGAAAATGTGAACAAACCTTAGCTGTAATAAGATGGCGACCACCAGCTCCAGGGACGACTCATTGATGTAGGCATGTTACCCAGCCTGACACAAAATATTTGTAGGCATCCAAACTCTTATACGCTTTCAGATCAATACCGGTGTATGGCGATGGGTTTTTAACGACATAGGTATACAGATCATGTGGGCCGAAGTCAGGTAAAGACGAGGGCTTCATGTACTTCCGTACGTCAGTGAACAATCCTGGTGGAAGCAGGTAAACGTCGTTCTCTAAGCCTGCTAACCTCAATTTTTGCAAATACCTGTCCCTCTGCTTGCCCTGTAAATGCCCTACGTCGCTGGATAGTGAAGGTGTTTTCTGCATCTCGCTCCTTTTTATTTTATGTTTTTCGTTTGTCGCCTTCCTCGCATTCAAACTGATTCGAGCCGTGACGTCCAAAATGGCAGCCTAACGATGCATCACATGACTTGGTCACGTGGGTGAAAAACCTCAATAGACAGAGCAAACTCAAACAAATGTATGATGACTTAAGGCCCAAAGGCCATCTTGGACAACACAGAGCTTTTCCCCCATATGAATAATTTATTTAGTGGCATGCAGATAACATTGGTAACTGACGCAACTTGGAGAATTCGACAGCTGTGAACACACAAGTACAAACGCCAATTTCTGTGAAACTTGTTGCAATTTTATTAACATTTTTTCCAACTTTGCTTTTAACATGCCATAGTATACAATGAAAAATAAACTATGAACAATGTTTAGAACTGACAGCTGAGATCATGGAATGTACAGTAACTGATGCAACACTTTCCAAATTTACATATGATTTGATGTACAGAGAGATGAAATGTGGTAATTTTCTTTTTTTTAGTCATAATATCAATGCGTGAACAAAGCTACCTGTTAGATCTAAAAGGCCCCAAAGCTGTGATACTCAATGGAATAATTTTTTTCATAGAAATGTAAAGAATAAGGTCCATTTGATATAAAACACAGTTTAACTTACTTGGTGAGGACTTTTGACAGCAGTGTGATTGCTTCTTTGTGTCTGTTAGTTTTGGGTTTAAAGTATGTGCTTGGATCTGCCAATTTCAAAATGGCCACCAGTCATGTGACATGAGTTCAGCACAAAAATATTGACTGCAGTGAATGAACCAGTCATTACTAATAATAACCCAATCAAATTTAACACCATATATACAAAATTAATTTTCACCCCTTGGGTTGACCATTTCGTGTAATTGCCCTGTGGTCAGTCAAGATTTTTGTTTGTATTAATAATATTTGCATTTTGTTGCTTTTTGCTTCTTTTGTATTTCCATCTGGAGTGATTTTTTTTTCTTTTTTCATAGTCTGCCTTTTCCTGTTATTTGTCAGTTTTTTTTGAGATCCCTAATGGTGTTTCTTATGGTCTGCTTTCTCCTGTGTACATTCTTTGGATTGAAATAGCTGTTTTTCTTCTCTAGTGCTTTCGGTGCCTGCTGTTTTTGGTTCATTTTGATACACTGCAATCAGCTATAATGAACTCTTTTACTATGAGCTTTTGCATATAACAAGCTAAGTTTATGTCCTGTGCCTTTAATGACAATGAGTTGGAGTCTTCAAAAAAAACCAAAAAAACCCCAAAAACATTCACAAACAAAGTATCCAAATTTATCAAAACAATTTATTTCCTCACAAGTGACGTATAGAGATTTGTCACGGTTTTGGTTCTCCATGTCCTGGATGTAGCTCGTATGAAAAATGAGTGGGATATTTCCCAGTAAAACATTCGTGTTCATATTGTGTGTGTGTGTGTGTGTGTGTGTGCGTGTGTGTACGCACTGCCAAAAAGCAGAGCTCCCGATGAGTGTAAAATGTGTTTGGTAAATAATTCCATGTTATTTTTTTTTAAAGAAAATTAAAAATAAACACTAGATTAAAAAACCATCTATCTTATGTAAATAAAGATACAGATTTCATTGTGTGATGGACAAGTGTTTGAGATACATTGCCTTGCACATATGATCAGGTTCCCTGTGGTCACAATCGCGGAGCTCTGCTATGAATGAAGAAATGTAAACAGTTACATGGTTTAAAAAAAAAAAAGTTTACTGATTCAGTGATGACCTCACAGAAAATTCTCTAAACGGTCTACTTTTTCAGGACCAACACTGACATGCTATGGTTTTTTTTTTGGTGGTGTTAGAATGCAGCAACTCAGGCGCAGATTATAAACTTGGTCCAGGAGACTCATGTAGAGGAACTCAGGAGGAGGCTGTGCTCACGGATGAAGTTTGGAACAGCTGGACTAAGAGCAGCTATGGGAGCTGGATTTTCCCGTGTCAATGATCTCACGGTCATCCAGACAACACAGGTTTGACTTATATTCCATTATAATATATTTAATTTTATACAACAGCTAGTTCCGGTCCACTAATTTGATTCCAAGATGATGATATTCCAAGTGTTTATATTTCCTATAACTGAACTGAAACATTTCACTGTGTGTATTCCTCTGCTTGTCTCTGCTCACCTTGTAAAATTCCACTTCGAAAAGGTTACTATAGTAATGCTGGCAACATCATCAGCGGACATGGCAAACAATTATTTTCAGGAATATAAAATTCAAGTTAAAATATGAAAGCTTGTCAGATGAAGATGAAAAGGAAGAAGGGACTGGAAGTACCTTTAATGGGAATTTATAAATTAATGTGAGCTAGCTGATGCACATTACAGTGTGGATGGACAATGACCCATAGCACACTTCAAAAGCAACTCAAGACTTTTTTTAAAGCGAAGAAGTGGAATGTTCTGCAATGGCCAAGTTAATCACCCGATCTGAATCCACTTAAGCAACATTTCATTTGCTGAAGGCAAAACTGAAAGCAAAACACCACAAGAACAAGCAGGAACTGAAAACGGCTATAGTAAAGGTCTGGAAGACCATCACAAAGGGAAGAAACTCAGTGGCTGGTGATGTCTGTAGGTTCCAGATGTCACTCATTATGTGATTTTTTTTTTTTTTTAAGATTTTTTTGGGGCTTTTTTCACCTTTATTGGATAGGACAGTGTAGAGACAGGAAATGAGCGGGAGAGAGAGACGGGGAGGGATCGGGAAATGACCTCGGGCCGGAATCGAACCTGGGTCCCTGGATTTATGGTATGGCGCCTTATCCACGACTCCCCCCATTATGTGATTTTTGACTAAGCAGTTCTAGGGACTAATTGAGTGGAACTACATACTGAGGAGCTCCCCGTGAACTACATACTTTCAAGGGCTTTTTTTTTTGGCTTGCATTCATACTGTAGTGGCCTGGTTCTTAGTGCAGCGCTACAACTGCACATCTAAAATTGCTTATGAAATAAATAATTTCACACTTTATCTTAAATAAAAAAAAGTAAAATAAACTCAATTACAACATTAAGTAATTACATAAACAGAATACTAAAAATTGTGATTAAAAGAGGGTGTGGCTTGAAGATGAAGGACGTTTTGGTGGAGATTGTTCTGGAAAGGAGGAGGACAAGGATGTGTGAGCCTGGCAGGAACAATCTTTTGTTCATTACACTGAGTAACTATAATGTCTCTTATCATTCAGTTTCTCTTCATCTTGTACCAACTCTTTTAAACACTGAAGATTGTCGTGGAGGGAAACATCCTGACTTTACAGTATTCTTTACAGTATTTTGACCTTCTAAGGTTTGTGGCCTTGGACTAAAGTCTGGATTGAGTTCTGGGTTTCCTTTTGTTGATCTGTATGAACATTTGTTTTTGAAATGTATGGATGAAATGTCTGTAGTGTAATGTTTTGGGTTACTGAACTGTACATTGAATTATTGAATTGTAAGATACATGTTTGTTTTCACCTGTAACCTTCTTTACTCTTGTGTAGGATATGTGCATTAATACTGCTCATTTATTTATCCAACCATAACCACCCCACAGTGTCATATTTCACCCACCTATATACAGTGGCATGCAAAAGTTTGGGCACCCTTACTGAAAATGTCTGTTACTGTGAATAGTTAAGTGAGCAGAAGATGAACTGATCACCAAAAGGCATAAAGGTAAAGACGACGCATTTCTTTTCAGCGTTTTCTGCAAGATTTGTGTATTATTTTTGTTTTGTACAACTGGAGAGTGAAAAAAAAAAAAAGGAACACCATGCGAAAGTTTGGGCACCCCAATATATTTGAGTTCTCAGGTAACTTTTACCAAGGTTCCAGACCTTACCGGTAATTAGCTTATTGAGCTGTGGCTTGTTCAAATTCTTCGTTAGGAAAGGTCAGATGATGCAGATTTCAAAGCTGTATAAATTCTCTGACTCCTCAAACTTGTCCCTAAAATCAACAGCCATGGGCTCCTCTAAGCAACTCCCTCGCATTCTGAATAATAAAATAATTGATGCTCACAAAGCAGGAGAAGGCTACAAGAACATAGCAAAGTGTTTTCAGGTAGCTGTTTCCTCAGACTGTAATGTTATTAAGAAATGGCAGTTAACAGAAACAGTGGAGATCAAGGTGAGGTCTGGAAGATGAAGAAAACTTTCTGAAAGAACTGCTCGTTGGATTGCTAGAAAGGCAAATAAAAACCCCTGTTTGACTGCAAAAGACCTTCAGAAAGATTTAGCAGACCCTGGAGTGGTGGCGTACTGTTCTACTATGCAGCGACACCTGAACAAATATGACCTTCATGAAAGAGTCATCAGAACAAAACTGTTCCTGCGTCCTAGCCACAAAATTCAGCATCTGAAGTTTGCAAATGAACATCTAAGCAAGCCTGATGCATTTTGGAAACAAGTCCTGTGGACTGATGAAATCAAAATAGAACTTTTTGGCCACAATGTGCAAAGGTATGTTTGGAGAAAAAAGGGTGCCAAATTCCAGGAAAAGAACACCTCTCCAACTCTGAAGCATGGGTGTGGATCGATCATGCTTTGGGGTTGTGTTGCAGCCAGTGGCACAGGGCACATTTCATTGGTCGAGGGACGCATGGATTCGAATAAATACCAGCAAACATCACACCATCTGTAAAAAAAGTTGAAGTTCAAAAGAGGATGGGTCCTACAATAAGACGATGATCCAAAACACACCTCAAAATCTACAATGGAATACCTCAAGAGGCACAAGCTGAAGGTTTTGCCCTGGCCCTCACAGTCCCCTGACCTAAACATCATTGAAAATCTGTGGATAGATCTCAAAAGAGCAGTGCATGCAAGACAGCCCAAGAAACTTGTAGAACTGGAAGCCTTTTGCAAGGTCGAATGTGTGAAAATCCCCCAGGTAAGAACTGAAAGATTATTAGCTGGCTACAAAAAGTGTTTACAAGCTGTGATACTTGCCAAAGGGGGTGTTACTAGGTACCAACCATGCAGGGTGCCCAAAGTTTTGCTTTGGGCCTTTTTCCTTTTTTGTCATTTTGAAAATGTAAATAATGAAAATAAAAAACTATTTTTGCTTAAAATATAAAGGGAATGAGTCATCTTTAACTTTATGCCTTTTGGAGATCATTTCATCTTCAACTTGCTGTTACTGTGAACAGTTAAGCAATTTTGACCAGGGATGACCAAACTTTTGCATACCACTGTATCAGATCTTACCCAGACCATACTCGCTACAGGAACGTTTGTAGTCTCATACATCAGACATGACAATCGCATCACCTTCCTCTGAAAAAACTGATTCCCCTGTGTAATCTGAATCCTCCAGACTCCTGGAAAGGAGCTGGGTCAGCTTGCTAAACAAGCTAAGGATGGCTGTGAGAAGCTGCTTGAATTCACAGGAAAACAGGAAAAGGACTTGCTTACTTAGCTCCTTGAACTTCAGTTTTAACCCATTGACGCCTGAAACGCCTGCAAAAAAACGTCTGCAAATGCCTAAGCCAGTTTTTAGAAAAGGTCCCCATCTGCCTGAGGGTTTTCTGAAATAAAAATAATTAATTGAAAACACCTATGAAAAATTCAATATCTCAGCCTCTGAAGCACAT
The DNA here is from genome assembly GCF_027579695.1 of Neoarius graeffei. Taxonomy (NCBI): domain Eukaryota; kingdom Metazoa; phylum Chordata; class Actinopteri; order Siluriformes; family Ariidae; genus Neoarius; species Neoarius graeffei. The sequence goes on along the minus strand of NC_083585.1, from coordinate 35,546,685 downwards.
AAAGACATGAAATAAGTTGCATTTAAAAGATAAAATTCTCTGCTTTTATTGGATCATGCTCATTCAGCATTAACACTAACACATTTTTATAAAAAAAAACAAATCTGGCATGCGTCTTGAAAATAATGACAAATCAACAATGCTGCGTTATGCAGCAACCAGCATTTGGGGCAATGTTGTGTCATGCAACAACCGGCGCTAGGGGCAATGTTGCGCGACGCAGCATCCGGCGTCAATGGGTTAAAGGACATTGTGGTGGAAATTCACCTGGAGATGAGAACTCCAGAAATGAGAACTCGCTACCAAGACATGAATGTGTTCAAAGTAAATACTATATTCTATCAGCAATTGCTCATGAGCCCAGGTGGCCACTATTACCTTACCATACCTGACCTCAGAGCGCTACAAAAGGACTTCTCCCTTTACATTAATATATAAAAGTTGGCACAGGATTAATGCATATAGTGTCAAACAAGCCATGAGATACATGATTGGTGATAAATTAACGTACATTAACATGAGTTCTCCCATAGCTACTTCTGAGCATGTTCAGCTTCGTGTATTACACAATATATTTCTTCATCTCTGTCAATGTTCCATAATAGTCTATTTTTCATATACAGTTGGAAAATAACTGATGCCTAGGTATCCATAGCTCTAGCGACGTTCACGAAAACGTAGCTTCTTCACACACAGAGAGAAGTTATTCATTTGGTCTCATAGCTTGTGTGTTTAAGAATGTCAAGGATAAACTCAGAATGATGACATATGAACAGGATTTGAACAGATATTGTTCATTATAAGTAATGCTAAAGAAGTTAATATAAAATTTGTTCCCACAACATCTTTCCTTTCCTCTACCGGCCACCTCACATTAACTTGCATACGCACAATATACATTCACATATGCTCTCCCACTTATTTTAATTTATTTCCGCTACTACTAATTATTTTTTCAGTGTTAAGTTGCAGACATTTTGTGTTTATTACCCAAATTAAAACCTGTATTGTTTGTTTTATCAATGAAACTGAGCTCTGAGGGCTCACACCTTGTTAACATAAGCTGAGTTGAATGAATGAGCTGAATTGAACTGAAGGAATCATTTAATTTTTGTTGGTTTCCTTTTTGTGTTAGAATGCTGACAAGGTCTGCCCTGAACTTGAAAATGAAAAATTAATTTGTACCTGAACTTGAAACTGCATACAGTTACAGGCAGACCACCGCTATAGCACTGCCAGTAAGAATGCTGAAGTGATGTAACTCGGCCCGGTAGCAGTGTCACTAGTTTGTTTGCTTTTATATGAATGTGCATCTTGTCCACCAGTTCTCTTGTGTTGCTTTAAAAACAGCAAATTAGCAACATTAGGATTTAAACTTGTCCACTTTCGTGTGTCCCGTTCCAGACACGTTTCTATAGAAATGGATCATTTCACTGTGTTGTAGAATGGGGGACACCAGGAAGTGGTGCATACTGAGAGTTTATTTATTTATTTATTTACATTATAAAGAGCGGATTTGTGGTGGAAAATAGTTTGTGATTGCTTAAAATATATTTATCTCACGTTGGTGTAGATTATTATTTTATAATGGGTTTTTTTCCTTACATAATAGCTAAAATATACCCATGGACTAGCACATTTAGTTTAATTAAGATTTTTATATTTCATTTACACACATCAAGTTTGCGTTGTACTGTACATTTACCCCACTCAAGATTCTCTTTGTGCTGGAAGAGTCTGTAAATCTGTATCACTTGTTTGTAACCTTTTTGCAATTTTATTCTAGGGGCTATATGTATACTTGGCTAAATGTTTCCCTGATGTGAAGAGCAGAGGTTTGGTGGTAGGATACGACACCCGAGCACAGGAGTGCAGTGGCTGCACCAGTGAACGGTAGACAGCTATGCAAATCAAATGTATAAACATTTTTATTTATTGATTTGATTAACCAGTAGATTATTCTTTGCTATGTTCAAATCCTGAATCTTGTGTGCGCTATTTTGAGTAATCAATGTTCAGTATGTTTTTAGAAATTAAATTAAATTATGGGTATGTTTGTTTTATTATGTCTTTTTGAATATTTATTTCATAGTTTACTTTGGGCTTCATTCACAAGCACATTTGTATACTTGCCAGTAACGCAAGTCTTGCCTGTAATTCAGTGAGAACAATTTGTTAATAGACAAGTCGCACCAAAGCAGGGGGTGAAACTTATCAACGGCTTTAAATGAAGCTATAAACATTTGGCATAGCACTATACTTTATGTGAGCGCTCTGTTAACAGTATGCTCTAGTCCTAGCTGTAATTGCTTATTTTGTTGGTCTGCAGAAGTCTTCTGTTTGGGTAGCAGAACAATAGCAGGGCTCCAGACTAACTTTTTCCACTAGTAGCACTGGTGCTCCTTACTGAAGATTTTAGATTGTAGGAGCACCAGCACAAAATTTCGGTGCACCACTTAAATCGACATGCAACACGAGGTGACATGTTTTCATGCCAAGTTGTAGCCTTTAGCATGTACCATCTTGGTTAGACTTTTTGTGCGTGTGCATGCGTGTGTGCATTACTCCTGCCTCTCTAGATAGTGCAACATACTAAACAAATCACATGAAGAATTGATTGATTCCTGTGTGGTTCTTATTTGCATGAAGTTGAGAATTCACAATCTCAACTTTATTTGCCTCAACAAAATCTCTCCTATTGGTCTGGTCTATGTGACATCATATCCGCCAGTGGTTTGGCAACATGGTGAAAACAACTTGGCAGAGACGTTGACTGTATACATTTTTTCATACAGTTGATGAGTGGAGATAATAACTAAACATGCTGGATATGTAATGCTGATATGCTGTTGTATTTTTGCATATGATAAAACATTGCAATTTAATAATAACAAAAAATAAGACAGAATTGCTGAACTTGGCTGAAATTAACATTTATTTAACACTATTGTCTGCAAGTATATCAGCACTCTGTCTGCAGTAGACTTATTTTTAAATCAAAAATATCAACTTGATAAATGTTCACAGGGAATAAAAATTAACTTTGGAAATAAAAATTTAATTTTAGCTGTTATAGAGTTTATGGAAGTTAGTGTGAGACATTGTAATCTGCATACAACTTGTTTTTATGTTATTTAGCAAGCTAGCGATTTGTTCACATTAGGTAACTAGCTAAGTAGCTTGCTAGCCAACTAGCTTCACGTTAGATGACTAGCATGATGGTGGTAATGAGCTCAAAGTCTCGCTATTATGGTCACCCTGTCTTCACTTTTGTTCGTAGTTGTTGTGTAACATCATTCAACGTTTGTCTATTTTCTATAGAAGTGCTGCCCAGTTACTTGTTTTTTGTCGCTATAAGCATGGAGAATGAACACCATTTAGGCTCTCATAACCTGCTTGTCTCTCTCATGTTGCTCCCATGTAAATGTAGGGAAAACATGATCCCTTTTTTTTTAGTAGTTTCTGCTTTTGACAGCTGTTTTTCACCAAGTTGTCTTACAATGCAGTTGTGCAACACTACTTGCCGTTATTCACCACACACATTTTTCCTAGCCAGAATGAATTTTGCTCCCGTACAACCTGAATGAAAGCAAAGCTAAATATGCTGCAGTGGAAAAGTACTATTAGCTCTCCACTCTAATCACTCTCTCACGCACACTCCAGCTCTTGCTCCATTCTGGGGTTTCACATTGATATATGATGATTTTAAAAAATTCTCCAAAAAAATTCTCGCAGTCTGGAGCCCTAAATAAAGAACAATCCATGGTATTATACTTTTTTATTGTTGTATACTGTTTATTTTGATACCCAACTCATGTTGTAAGAATGAACTTGTCAACCACTGTGTTTATACACGCACATACAAACATTCAGCAGCATTACACATAGAAATGAAATGTAATTAAACAATAGTAGGCAGTTAAGACAGCCAATAAACAGTTTCATGGAAGTGATTGGTAATGTGAGGATCATGCAACATTGATAGATATAGATTAATGTAGGGTATTATCACACAGTGCACAATTTGCAACTTGGTAGAGTTCACCATTTTGTCTGCCTTGGGTTCCTTATTTTATGACCATTTTGTTTGCAGGCTTGCAAGATTGACTGCAGCAGTCATGCTTAGTAAGGATGTTCCAGTTTATCTGTTTTCAACATATGTGCCTACCCCATTTGTGGTAAAATACTGTGCTAATAAGAGCTTTCGTTTTGAATAGGCTCTTCACAGCTAGAGGTCACATGCTTGGATACCACATAGCAACGCCATACTGGAGAGCAGGCTTTCAGGTAAACAAAACCCTCAACAAGGTCAAGCACAAACGTTTCAGCAGTTTATAGCACTTAATCTCGTTCCTTTTCTCGAAGAATTGTCAGAGTAGTTTCCCAAGTTTACTTTAGGCTCATTTTTACAGGAAAAAAATAATTTTATCGTGAAGGCATTGACTTTCAATGGTCGGCGTTTGGATCTTTGCAGCCAAACAACATGGCGACTTCGCAAGGTATGTCCTGCAAAAAACCTTGTAAAAGCACTTATTTTGATTCTAACAGGTCAAAGCAGCTCCATAATAAAAGTTTTCAAGGTATATAGTTGTTTTTGTAAGGTTTGACTACATCTTGAAGATATAAACGAACAATTTACTGTAATGATAACACATACTTATTACAGCGCATCACTGGCTCATTGATCATTTTATGTAACCTGCTTTTGTTCATTTTTATTCACTGAGAAAAGCGATATCTTTTTGGACGGCAAGAATCGTGTTGCCATGACAGCTGCCATTGTTTACTAGTATCTGTGTCAGTACTGTTTATGCACTGTCTAGCTGAGTGAGATTTAAACCTCATAAAAGTGAAGTCTGTTGATTCACACATTTTGCTGCCAGTAAAAATCACATGGTTACAGACAATTTCTGATTAGATTTTTAGAATTAGACGCCTTTATTTGTCACATGTACACATGCAGTTGAGAGGAGGAGGGAAGCCGAGCTTCGTGTTTAGCATTGCAGTAAATTGTTTATACCGTATCTTCAAGATGTAGCCAAACCTTACAAAAGCAACTATATATCTTGAAAACTTTTATTATGAAGCTGCTTTGACCTGTTAGAATTAAAATAAGTGCTTTTTTTTCCAAGGTTTTTTGGTGTGCATACCTTACGAAGTTGCCATGTTGTTTGGCTGCAAAGATCCAAACGCCATCTGTTGAAAGTCAATGCCTTCGCGATAAAATAATTTTTTTCCTTTAAAAATTAACCTCAAATAAACTTAGAAAACTATGCTGACAATTATTCTAAAAAAGGAACGAGATTAAGTGCTATAAACTGCTGAAACATTTGTGCTTGGCTTTGTTGAGGGTTTTGTTTACCTGAAAGCTTGCTCTCCAGTATGGCGTTGCTATGTGGTATCCAAGCACGTGACCTCTAGCTGCAAAGAGCCTGTTGTAACTAATATGCATAGTTTACTCATTGTTTTACTTATTAAATAATGTAACCTTTGCAGCCCTATGCTGTAAAGAAGTGTGGAGCTGCTGCTGGTGTAATGATCACTGCTTCTCACAACAGAAAAGAGGATAACGGATATAAGGTAAACAGTGGTCCTTACTCAATAAATGCCAAGTCACTGAATGCATTGGATGTGTGATGATATCAATGACCACATTTTTACACTTTTTTAATGCAAACTCTTGTATCTTACTCTCTTCTTTGGTACATATTCATGTGTTATAAATTTGTGCCTATGAGGTGGGTTTGTTTGTTTTAATATTTTCTTTACAGGTATACTGGGAGAATGGTGCTCAGATTTCTTCACCACATGATAAGGAGATCCTATGTTGTGTAGAGCAAAATGCAGAGCCCTGGACTGAGTCTTGGAATCAAGACCTGTGTGAGAGCAGCTCATTAAGGACTGATCCACTGGAAGACATTTGCTGCTGGTACATGGAGGAGCTGAGTACTCTTTGCTTCCACAGGTACCGTCTAACACCACTGGTGGGGGTTGTGTTTGCAGTATGTACTTATTTAGCGACGTAATTCTTTTGTTCTAGAGCACTGAACACACAGTCTCCCTTGAAGTTTGTGCATTCATCCTTTCATGGAGTTGGACATGCCTATGTCCAGAAAGCGTTTCAGGCATTTGGCTTTCCACCTCCTATTCCTGTACCAGAGCAGATGCATCCAGATCCAAACTTTTCCACTGTCAGCTGCCCTAACCCTGAAGAAGGAGAGTCAGTTTTGGTGAGAACACGAAACCAAGATGAGATAAAAGTGAAGACTGTCAGGTCTGCTAATAACTGAATACTGTTGTTTCAATGGGTAAAAATGTATTCTGAAGCATGAATGTCCCCAGACAGTCTGAACCATGGAAAGGTTTTAACACATCAACATCTGTAAAAGGCTCCAGTAATACAGCCTCTCTGTAAAACCAAATTAAAATTTCAAATTATGTAGAAGAAGTCAATGACAAGAAGTCAATGACAAATCCCCGTTTTTGAATATATGTATATGCACAAACATCAAGAGTAAACCAATAACCAGTCAGTGCAACTATAAGCATTTAACCAAAATGTATCGCATTTCAGCCATCTATCACAATACTAACTGCAACTCTAAAATCACAAGCCAGAAACTCCAAAAGTGATCATTCCAATACACCATGATCATTCCAATGAAATAATGATAGACATGAAGCAAAAGCACAGAATGATATTATTTTGGTCTTTGATACAAAAATATGTAGCAAAATCAGAAATGTAATAACGCTCAGTGTCCTATTACTGTAGAACTATAAGGCGACTGCATTGAGCCTTATCACCAATTTAGCATTTGTAGCACATGCAACAGTGCCATGCTGAAATAAGACTGTGAATTATTTGCTCCTTGCAGGAGCTGTCTCTTCGCCTTGCCGAGAAAGAGGGAGCTAGGATTGTGCTGGCCACAGACCCTGATGCTGATCGCCTGGCTGTTGCAGAACAGTGCGATAAGTCAGTCAGTCATAATTTTCGGCATGCAAATAGTAACTTGATATGTCCTATGTAAATATAGTACTTTAGTCAAAAAAACACAAAAAATCTGTTATTAATATCTGAGTCAGGCGGCACGGTGGTGTAGTGGTTAGCACTGTCGCCTCACAGCAAGAAGGTCCTGGGTTCGAGCCCCGGGGCCGGCGAGGGCCTTTCTGTGTGGAGTTTGCATGTTCTCCCCGTGTCCGCGTGGGTTTCCTCCGGGTGCTCCGGTTTCCCCCACAGTCCAAAGACATGCAGGTTAGGTTAACTGGTGACTCTAAATTGACCGTAGGTGTGAGTGTGAATGGTTGTCTGTGTCTATGTGTCAGCCCTGTGATGACCTGGCGACTTGTCCAGGGTGTACCCCGCCTTTCGCCCGTAGTCAGCTGGGATAGGCTCCAGCTTGCCTGCGACCCTGTAGAAGGATAAAGCGGCTAGAGATAATGAATGAATGAATGAATGAATATCTGAGTCATAACTGTAGGAAAGAGGGAAAAAAAAGCAAGATGCTGGAATGATAAGGCTCTGTATGACCATTCATTTTGACATTAACCCTATGAACCCTAGGCTATTTTCAGGGTAATTTCATTACCTTTACTTTTAAAGCCAAACAAAACCCAAAAAATAAACTCTTATACTGACAGATAATATCCATACAAGATATGTTTGAGTGTTCACTTGTTCATATTTGTACTTGTGTTCAGATTTTATTTTAAGATAAACAATGTCCCTGGGTGTGGCCATTTTACTCTCTCCGAGGTTCAAATATTGCGCTCTGAGTACAAATTATGTGAGATAATCCGAAATTGTGATGTCGCTTGCATGGCACATGACTTTCTGAGGCTGAAATCTAGTGGATACTTCGCTTCTAAATTATCATCAACAATCCTGAAGATGCCCGAATGTCAAGCGCCTGGTTGTAAAAATAAGCCCGATCACTGAAGCAGTGAACACGCACGCGCGCACACACACACACACACACACACACACACACACACACACACACACGTAAACAGTGAGCATGCACATAGCCAGCCTTTGGGAGCCTTTTGCTGCCTGTAAATGTGCCATATTCCAGCTATTCACAGTGTTGTGTGGGATTGTGTGGAGGTTCTTTTTCCCCAAAAATTTAAATTTTCCTTGTACTTTCATGTGATATGCTTTTTTTGTTTGCTTTTATTCACTGAGAAAAGCAATCTTTTTAGACAGCAAGAATCATGTTGCTATGACAACTGCTATTGTTTACTAGTATCTGTGTCAGTATCGTGTATGCGTTATGTAGTCTAGTGAGATTTAAATTTCATAAAAATGAAGTCTGTTGATTTCCCATATTTTGTTGCCAGTAAAAATCACATGGTTACAGAAAATTTCTGATTAGATTTTTAGAATTAGAAGCCTTTATTTGTCATATATTCATAACAGCACAGTGAAGTTCTTTCTCTACCTTTACTGAAGCAGTGAACACGCATACACCGAACTAGAGAGCAGTGGCGCCTGGGCATTGTGTTTTTGGTTTTTTTTAGGATTAGAAGCCTTTATTTGATAGCTATGTGTTACTAAGGTAAACTGCGTGCTAGTGTGCCGGTTACATCATAGGCGCATATCTAGTTTCATTGCAAACAGCTGAGGCCAGGTAAGCCTATTTTTAGCAATATCTCAGCTTTTAAAATAGATAAATTGTTATAAACTTTTAAATGCAAACAGCATTTATTTTTGGGTTTTGTTTGACTTTAAGCTCTTATCTAAGTCATTATAAAGGCTAGCCATACAGTGGTGCTTGAAAGTTTCTGAACCCTTTAGAATTTTCTATATTTCTGCATAAATATGACCTAAAACATCAGCTTTTCACACAAGTCCTAAAAGTAGATAAAGAGAACTCAGTTAAACAAATGAGACAAAAATATCATACTTGGTCATTTATTTATTGAGGAAAATGATCCAATATTACATATCTGTGAGTGGCAAAAGTATGTGAATCTTTGCTTTCAGTATCTGGTGTGACCCCCTTGTGCAGAATAACTGCAACTAAACGTTTCTGGTAACTGTTGATGAGTCCTGCATACTGGCTTGGAGGAATTTTAGCCCATTCCTCCATACGGAACAACTTCAACTCTGGGATGTTGGTGGGTTTCCTCACATGAACTGCTCGCTTCAGGTCCTTCCACAACATTTCGATTGGATTAAGGTCAGGACTTTGACTTGGCCAGTCCAAAACATTATTCTTCTTTAACCATTCTTTGGTAGAAAGACTTGTGTGCTTAGGGTCGTTGTCTTGCTGCATGACCCACCTTCTCTTGAGATTCAGTTCATGGACAGATGTCCTGACATTTTTCCTTTAGAATTCACTGGTATAATTCAGAATTCATTGTTCCATCAATGACGGCTAGCCGTCCTGGCCCAGATGCAGCAAAACAGGCCCAAACCATGATACTACCATCACCATGTTTCACAGATGGGATAATGTTCTTATGCTGGAATGCAGTGTTTTCCTTTCTCCAAACATAACGCTTCTCATTTAAACCAAAAAGTTCTATTTTGGTCTCATCCATCCACAAAACATTTTTCCTATAGCCTTCTGGCTTGTCCACGTGATCTTTAGCAAACTGTAGATGAGCAGCAATGTTCTTTTTGGAGAGCAGTGGCTTTATCCTTGCAACCCTGCCATGCACACCATTGTTGTTCAGTGTTCTCCTGATGGTGGACTCATGAACATTAGCCAATGTGAGAGAGGCCTTCAGTTGCTGAGAAGTTACCCTGGGGTCCTTTGTGACCTCACTGATTATTACACGCCTTGCTCTTGGAATGATCTTTGTTGGTCATCCACTCCTGGGGGAGGGTAACAGTGGCCTTGAATTTCCTCCACTTGTACACAATCTGTCTGACTGTGGATTGGTGGAGTCCAAACTCTTTAGAGATGGTTTTGTAACCTTTTCCAGCCTGATGACCATCAACAACGCTTTTTCTGAGGTCCTCAGAAATCTCCTTTGTTCGTGCCATGATAGACTTCCACAGACATGTGTTGTGAAGATCAGACTTTGATAGATCCCTGTTCTTTAAATAAAACAGGGTGCCCACTCGCACCTGATTGTCATCCCATTGATTGAAAACACCTGACTCTAATTTCACCTTCAAATTAACTGCTAATCCTAGAGGTTCACATACTTTTGCCACTCACAGATATGTAATATTGGATCATTTTCCTCAGTAAATAAATGACCAAGTATAATATTTTTGTCTCATTTGTTTAACTGGGTTCTCTTTATCTACTTTTAGGACTTATGTGAAAATCTGATGATGTTTTAGGTCATATTTATGCAGAAATATAGAAAGTTCTAAAGAGTTCACAAACTTTCAAGCACCACTGTACATGCAGTATCTTGTGTGTGGGGGTGCCCCCCAAAAACAAACAAACAAACAAACAAACAAACAAAAAACAGTCTAGGCTGTCCTGATCTGCCATCATTTAATATGACAATATATTTTTTCAAAATTGTGTAGGAGAATTGTCTGGAATCTGGAAATATAAGAACCATGACAGTGGGATACTCTTACTTATCAATTTGCAAAAAAAAAAAGTGCTTAGTGCCCAACAGGGGAAAAAAGATCATTGTTTTATTTGCGGTGAATTCAAACCCAGATTACTCGACAATGCTTTGTCGCATAGAGGAACACATGGTTTCGGAAAGGGTGAGATCTGCTATTTATATTGATATGTGGTACGTTGTGAAGTGATGGGGAATTTGCAACTTTATTCAACTGAGAAAAATGAGTGTGAAAATGGGTGAAGAAATTCATAAAGATTCAAACTGATTTGCAGAAGTTTGATCTGTCTTCTGGACAGATTACTGACAGATTTTGGAGAGATTACTTTGGTATGTATAAATACTGTACAAATGTGACTAGCATCATTAAAAAGTTCCAGTTCTGGTTTCTTGTGAATAATGGGTGTGGAGATTGACACACAGCTGTATGCAGATGGTAACTATTATTTAAATTTGCTGTAAATTAAAACTTATTTTTCCTCACTGACATTTCATTGCATAAACATGCAACTAGCATCATGTGATCTGTGATCCACCTTACTGCCATGAACATTTCATGAGTTATTAAACCTAGGACAAGGGATGTGAATTTCTATAATTTGTGTCATCCAGGTTCTAAGGGTTGAAGCAAAGATTTTGATCATCAGTGAAGCAAAGCCATTGCTCCAAGTAACGGTTTTGCAAAATATTTTTTTTATTCAGTTGTATAGCATTTATAACATTTAACTCGTCCATCCGTTATCCGTAACTGCTTATCCTGTGCAGGGTCTCGGGCAAGCTGGAGCCTATCCCAGCTGACTATGGGTGAGAGGCGGGGTACACCCTGGACAAGTCGCCAGATCATCGCAGGGCTGACCCATCGAGACAAACAACCATTCACACACATTCACACCTATGGTCAATTTAGAGCCCCCAATTAACCTAACTGCAAGTCTTTGGACTGTGGGGGAAACTGGAGCACCTGGAGGAAACCCATGCAGGCATGGGGAGAACATGCAAACTCCACACAGAAAGGCCCCTGTCGGCCACTGAGCTCGAACCCAGAACCTTCTTGCAGTGAGGTAACAGTGCTAACCACTACGCCACCGTGCCACCAATTAACTCATTTGTTAAACTTGCGTATGGATGGATTACTGAACAAGCCTACTGGGCACAGGCACAGAGGCCCAAGGAGTCAGGGGTCCCTAGAGCCAGAACCTCTGCGTAAAGTCACTCTTACTAACGGAGGCCCAGAATCAAAGGTCTCTCTGGAAAATTGAAGAAATGGTTGTATAGCATTTATAACATTAACTCATCCATCCATTAACACAGTAATTTTGAAGTTGTCACAAAAAAGAAACCATCATTACACCTTCAAAGTGAGTGTTTATCACTTTAGTTTTCCGTCGGACTTTAGGGACCAAATCGTCTGTTATTAATGCAATTCAATATGGATCCTGCAACTCTGAGGAGAGACTCACAAAAAGTACAAAACTATAGCAATTAGAAGCTCTTGGGGGCCAAAAGGGGTGCCCAGAGAGAAATACACAGGCATCCCTTTTCTAAAATAAGAATAAATGTGGCAGTTACCTAAACGCATGGTTCGTAGGGAACCCACTAGTTTTTTCCACCCTGATTTGTCTATATGGCGCCCTAACTCATATAAAAGCATGTTCCTCCAGACTATTAAAAAAACAAAACTGCTGTCACTTGATCAGAGAGTTGATTTTTGCAGGGCATTGTGGACCATTAGAGATGCTGAGTATGCTGCCTCCTGAAGCATTTTATACTGTGAAATATTATGCATTCCATGTTACCTACATTTGTGTTCTTGTGGTGTGTCAATTTGCTCAGTTAGCTTTAAATATGTAGTGCTAAGCCTAAACATGACCATTAGTGAAGTCAGGTATTGATGTAGGTTTAGGAGGCCTCAGGAGCAGTCGGCATTCTGGTTCATACCAAAGGTGTTCACTGGGGTTGAGGTCAAGGTTCTGTACAGGCCACTGAAGTTCTTCTACTCCAAACTTGGTAAACCATGTTTTAAAAACCTCACTTTGTGCACAGGGGCATTGCCATTCTGGAACAGGTTTGAGCCCCTTGGTTCCAGTGATGGGGAAACTGAATGCATACAAAGACACCCTATACATTTGTGTGCTTCTAACTTTGTGGCAGCGATTTGGTGAAGACCCACATGGGTGTGATGGTCAGGTGTTGACATAGTTTTGGCCATATAGTGTACTTAGATTATAGAGCTTGAATTGTTATGAATGTTATGCTAGCGTGTAATTATCATAAAAAAATTAAATCTTTGCATTGATTACTCACTCTGTATGCAAATTTTAGTACTTAAATTTGAACCTTATCTTCCTCTTCCCAAATAAGTGTCAAGGAATTTCAAGACCCATGGCTAACATATTATTGAGTCAATAAAATATTTCCAAAAATTAATATTTTTATGGGCAGATGTGGCTGGAAAGTTTTTACTGGGAATGAGCTGGCTGCATTGCTGGGCTGGTGGATGTTATTAAACTGGAAGGAGACTCACCCAGAATCAGCTGAAATTGAGGGTGTATATATGCTTGCCACAGCGGTCTCCTCCAGAATCCTCAAGGCTATGGCTGAGATGGAAGGCTTCCATTTTGAGGTTAGTGGAAAAAACGAGGGGTATTGACAGTGAGACTGGAAAACCCTTCTGTTTGTCTTCTATATCAGTACATCAGTGATGTCCACAGCTCAGGTGTCTTGCTTTTGTTCTACATATATTTGATGTAAAGTTAACACCTTGCACAATGCACTGCTTGGGGCTATACTCAGAATTGTGTAAAAAAAAAAAAAAATTGTGCTTTATTATATTGTTCAGCATACTACTGCTAATTTCTGTGTTGGTGTTAGGCAAACACTCAAATTACCAACAGTTGTACAATATAACTGCAATTATAAGTGTACAGTCAGTTCCAACAACCCAGTTCCAGCAAACTTGGTCAATTTACAAGAAGGTAAAAAGCCATGAGAGAAATCAGAGCTTTAATGAAATTGCTTTTATTTTAAGAAAATTCTAAATAAAACATATATAAAATGTAATATATTTGATTTATATTTGTTAAATATTTGCACTCTTGTTGATTGAAAGGCTCCCTGTGTCCTGTTCCATTTGTCCTGTTTGACGTTTCACCATCTCAGGAAACACTACCTGGCTTCAAATGGATTGGAAATAAAATTCACGAGTTAGCTAAAACAGGAAAGGAGGTCATTTTTTCCTTTGAGGAGTCCATTGGTAAGTAGGCATGCACATTTGTAACTGAATACCCATATACAGTAAGCCTAACACATTGAGTTACCAGCAAACATTGCTCTCTTTTCCCAGTTTCTTGCTCATTCATTAAATACCACCATGATCAAATGTTAGAATACACATTTACTTATTAGGTCCAATGGCACCATTAAACAATTTGATACTCATATAGTAGTATTAGGCAATAACAAAATCTATTTAAATTAGTTACAGGTAAACGCAAATGTGTTTATTACTGTGATCATAAATTCCTTTTAATGTGTTTGACTTTTATCTAACCAGAAATTTGCAAGGCACTTAACCTGCTCATTAAGTCTATCAGTAGAACTGAAGTGTAATTTTTCCCTGTCATACAAGAGATAAAGTTGGAGATGCCTTTCACATATCTTAGGTTTACACCATAAGCGAACAATACAGTTACAGTACACTGCAGCTTCTTATAGACTATAGTTCCCTGTTGCATTTGCATTTTAGTTGGGTCCCATATTACTTGCCCTGATCATTTTGATGACAAACAAACAAACAAACAAACAAACAAACAAAAACGTAATTGCATGAGATGATTTAAGTGATACTTTTTGGGGAAAAGTTAATGCTTTTAAACATTTTATCGTGTTTACCTTTTGATTATTTGTATAGTTCTTAAATTAATGATTATTATGTCGGGTATAAAACTTCTCCTCAGTGCATTTCTTGATAATTTTATTACGTAATTCTATAGTTGTATGATTTTATGTAATTTTTTTTTTTTTGCTGGCCAATTGTTCCAATCATACTATATCAAATAAGCTTTTGTTTCCACATCTATAACAACTATCTACCTGCTTAAGATATGTTGAGGGCCCTGGGACCATTTTCTTTTGTTATCATTGTTGACATTGTCATCTTAATGTTACTAATATTTTTCTAGAAATTTGTACTGCTGATGAATTGTTAAGCATGAGGCAGGCTTGAGTACCAGCATGTTTGTCTACAGGCACATGTTCTTGCAACAGTAACTGCTCTCACATTATATATGATGTCTCTGCTTTGATGAAGCATATAGAATTTACAACTAGATGTCAGATTTTCTGCCAATTTTAAACATCAACCTAATTTTATAGGCTTTTCTGAAGTTGTAAAATTACTGGCAGGAAAGTACTAGAAAACAAAGTATGTGTTTCATACATAGGTGATGATTTAACAGTTCATTGCTGACATCTACTGTTATAATTATGAAATACAACAGCAAAAGTATTGTGAGAAGCTTGTGGAAATGTATGTAAAGTTTTACTCTCAACTATATCTCTTCACAATTGTCCTTTCAAGCAGTTTTTGTAAGCTTTTTTTTTTTTTGTGGTTACTGAGCACTGCTTTTGTTTATTACCAGGCTTTCTGTGTGGGAGAATGGTCCCTGACAAGGATGGAGTTAGTGCTGCTGTAGTTGTTGCTGAGATGGCAGTGTATCTGCATACAAAAAATGTAACGCTTATCCAGCAACTTCAAAACATCTATGAAACGTGAGTCTTACTTCTGCCTTTTTAAAGTTTCTCATCTCATCTCATTATCTCTAGCCGCTTTATCCTGTTCTACAGGGTCGCAGGCAAGCTGGAGCCTATCCCAGCTGACTATGGGCGAAAGGCGGGGTACACCCTGGACAAGTCGCCAGGTCATCACAGGGCTGATACATAGACACAGACAACCATTCACACTCATGGTCAATTTAGAGTCACCAGTTAACCTAACCTGCATGTCTTTGGACTGTGGGAAAAACCGGAGCACCCGGAGGAAACCCACGCGGACACGGGGAGAACATGCAAACTCCACACAGAAAGGCCCTCGCCGGCCACGGGGCTCGAACCCGGACCTTCTTGCTGTGAGGCGACAGCGCTAACCACTACACCACCGTGCCTCCCCTTTTTACAGTTTTTATTTATTTATTTATTTATTGAGTTAATGAATTCCATGAACTCCTTGGTTGAGCCATTGAAAATGATGCAGAATAAATAAAATGTAGTCAACCAGATACAGTACAAGTTTGGATCAATTAAAAGATACGTCATGTCTTAAAGTAATGATGGACGGTCATTCTCTTTACTTAGTTGAGTGATTCTTGATATAATATGGATTACTACAGTTGTGGAATAGGGCTATTTACTGTATTTTTATTATTTACTGTTTGATCTCAAACACATAAAGAAGGCAGTAAATTCCACTAATTAACATTTGGCAAAGCACACCTGTTAACTGAAAAGCATTCCAGGTGACTACCTCATGAAGCTGGTTAAGATAATGCCAATAATGTGCAAAACATCAAGGTAAACAGTGGCTACTTTAAAGAATGTAAAATATGAACCGTAGACTTTTTTTTTTAACCACATATATCGAATTATGCTTCATGTTGTTTCATAGTTTTAACATCTTCAGTATTGTTTTACAACGTAGAAAATGGCCAAAATTCAGAAAAACCCAAGTAGGTGTTGCCAAACTTTCGACTGGTACTGTATTTATCAGCATTTTCTGGTCAATCCTGTTAATTGAATAATCAAACAATATATGCTAGTACATGACTTTTAAATATCATTATTAATTCTTTAAGTCCTTAAGGCAGATGTTTTGTGAGATTATATTGTGTTCTGGTGTCTATAAAATTGTTGATATGTTGATGATCTATCAAGCTGCTATTCTTTTTCATTAACGTGTAGAATTTATGTGGCCATTTGTGTCATGACCCCCTTTTTATTTATTTATTTGCTCCAGTTATGGCTACCACATTTCAAGAACTTCCTATGTTATCTGCAATGACCCCCCAACAGTCCAGAGAATATTTGACCGTTTACGCAACTTTGAAGGTGAAGGCATTTACCCAAAGAAGTGTGGTGGATACAGCATTACACACATCAGAGATGTGACTACAGGTTATGACAGCAGCCAACCTGACAAAAAATGTGTACGTATCCTCTGTCTTGATCTCAGTTGTTTATAACGTATGATGGGGAATGGTATTTCCTGAATATTATCTCGAGATAAGTACAAGATTCACCCCCTAATCTAGTCTGCTTAGATCACTGATTTTTAACCCTTCTCCTGGAGTAGCATATTAGCAGGTAATAAAGATGATGATATTGTATTACAGCTAGGCTAATGCCAAAATCATAATTACATTTATAGTTCTTGCTAGCTCTGAGGTTCTCGGTTCTGGAAGTGCTGTGCCTTGCACGGTTTAAGGTTTTCCATACTCGGGCTATGCAAATGCATGCTAACATTCAGTGGATCGTTCATTATCAAGCACTTCATTGGAGGGGGGAGATTGGATGGGGGGAATTAGGAAAAACATCAAACTCTCCAGGGTATCATGTTTTCAGGACTGGATATGAGAACCCCTGTGCTTGATACCAAAAAAAGTGTGTTAATGTTTTGGGGGGAAAATTGTACAAAGGAAATCTGTGTGTTTATATGTTGTCTTTGCTCAGGTCCTACCAGTGTCCAAAAGCAGCCAAATGGTGACCTTCACATTTCAGAATGGTATTGTTGCCACCCTTAGGACTAGTGGGACAGAGCCCAAAATCAAATACTACACAGAGTTCTGTGCACCACCTGGAAAAAGGTACATGTCTTCAAGGGTCTCTCAGAATTCATTTATTCATTCAAATGCATTGAATTCTTTGGATTTGAGTTATATTTTCTTGCCTACTTTGCATTATGCAACTCTAAGTTTTATTATTCTTTTTTTAATCTCTGATTTTATATATATAATATAAAATATATATATAATACACACAAACACACACACACACACACACAGGGCGGCACGGTGGTGTAGTGGTTAGCACTGTCGCCTCACAGCAAGAAGGTCCTGGGTTCGAGCCCCGGGGCCGGCGAGGGCCTTTCTGTGTGGAGTTTGCATGTTCTCCCCGTGTCCGCGTGGGTTTCCTCCGGGTGCTCCGGTTTCCCCCACAGTCCAAAGACATGCAGGTTAGGTTAACTGGTGACTCTAAATTGACCGTAGGTGTGAATGTGAGTGTGAATGGTTGTCTGTGTCTATGTGTCA
The DNA here is from genome assembly GCF_027579695.1 of Neoarius graeffei. Taxonomy (NCBI): domain Eukaryota; kingdom Metazoa; phylum Chordata; class Actinopteri; order Siluriformes; family Ariidae; genus Neoarius; species Neoarius graeffei. The sequence continues at coordinate 35,528,845 of NC_083585.1, read as the reverse complement.
GCCCTGTGATGACCTGGCGACTTGTCCAGGGTGTACCCCGCCTTTCGCCCATAGTCAGCTGGGATAGGCTCCAGCTTGCTTGCGACCCTGTAGAAGGATAAAGCGGCTAGAGATAATGAGATGAGATGAGACACACACACACACACACAGGTGCTTGAAAGTTTGTGAACCCTTTAGAATTTTCTATATTTCTGCATAAATATGACCTAAATATCATCAGATTTTCACATAAGTCCTAAAAGTAGATAAAGAGAACCCATTTAAACAAATGAGATAAAAATATTATACCTGGTCATTTATTTATTGAGGAAAATGATCCGATATTACATATCTGTGAGTGAAAAAGTATGTGAACCTTTGCTTTCAGTATCTGGTGTGACCCCCTTGTGCAGCAATAACTGCAACTAAATGTTTGCGGTAACTATTGATCAGTCCTGCACACCGGCTTGGAGGAATTTTAGCCCATTCCTCCGTACAGAACAGCTTCAACTCTGGGATGTTGGTGGGTTTCCTCACATGAACTGCTCACTTCAGATCCTTCCGCAGTATTTCGATTGGATTAAGGTCAGGACTTTGACTTGGCCATTCCAAAACATTAACTTTATTCTTCTTTAACCATTCTTTGGTAGAAAGACTTGTGTGCTTAGGGTCGTTGTCTTGCTGCATGACCCACCTTCTCTTGAGATTTAGTTCATGGACAGATGTCCTGACATTTTCCTTTAGAATTTGCTGGTATAATTCAGAATTCATTGTTCCATCAATGATGGCAAGCAATCCTGGCCCAGATGCAGCAAAACAGGCCCAAACCATGATACTACCATCCCATCCGTGAAACATGGTGGTAAGATTCTTATGCTGGAATGTAGTGGTTTTTTTTTTCTCCAAACATAATGCTCCTCATTTAAACCAAAAAGTTCTATTGTGGTCTCATCCGTCCACAAAATATTTTTCCAATAGCCTTCTGGCTTGTCCATGTGATCTTTAGCAAACTGCAGATGAGCAGCAATGTTCTTTTTGGAGAGCAGTGGCTTTCTCCTTGCAACCCTGCCATGCACACCATTGTTGTTCAATGTTCTCCTGATAGTGGACTCATGAACATTAGCATTAGCCAATGTGAGAGAGGCCTTCAGTTGCTTAGAAGTTACCCTGGGGTCCTTTGTGACCTCGCCGACTATTACACGCCTTGCTCTTGGAATGATCTTTGTTGGTTGACCACTCCTGGGGAGGATAACCATGGTCTTGAATTTCCTCCATTTGTACACAGTCTGTCTGACTGTGGATTGGTGGAGTCCAAACTCTTTAGAGATGGTTTTGTAACCTTTTCCAGCCTGATGAGCATCAACAACGCTTTTTCTGAGGTCCTCAGAAATCTCCTTTGTTCGTGCCATGATACACTTCCACAAATGTGTTGTGAAGATCAGACTTTGATAGATCCCTGTTCTTTAAATAAAACAGGGTGCCCACTCACACCTGATTGTCATCCCATTGATTGAAAACACCTGACTCTAATTTCACCTTCAAATTAACTGCTAATCCTAGAGGTTCACATACTTTTGCCACTCACAGATATGTAATATTGGATCATTTCCCTCAATAAATAAATGACCAAGTATAATATTTTTTGTCTCATTTGTTTAACTGGGTTCTCTTTATCTACTTTTAGGACTTGTATGAAAATCTGATGATGTTTTAGATCATATTTATGCAGAAATATAGAAAATTCTAAAGAGTTCACAAACTTTCAAGCACCTCACACACACACACACACACACACACACACACACGTGTGTGTGTGTATGATATATGTATGTGTGTGTGCGTGTGATGAAAAGAAAATGAAAGACTGCTCTAAAAAAGGAACCAGAATCTCATCTCATCTCATCTCATCTCATCTCATCTCATCTCATCTCATCTCATCTCATCTCATCTCATCTCATCTCATCTCATCTCATCTCATCTCATCTCATCTCATTATCTCTAGCCGCTTTATCCTGTTCTACAGGGTCGCAGGCAAGCTGGAGCCTATCCCAGCTGACTACGGGCGAAAGGCGGGGTACACCCTGGACAAGTCGCCAGGTCATCACAGGGCTGACACATAGACACAGACAACCATTCACATTCACACCTCCGGTCAATTTAGAGTCACCAGTTAACCTAATCTGCATGTCTTTGGACTGTGGGGGAAACCGGAGCACCCGGAGGAAACCCACGCGGACACGGGGAGAACATGCAAACTCCACACAAAAAGGCCCTCGCCGGCCACGGGGCTCAAACCCGGACCTTCTTGCTGTGAGGCGACAGCGCTAACCACTGCACCACCGTGCTGCCCAGGAACCAGAATAATATATATATTTTTTATCATTATAGAGTCACCTCAAGTCTTGAAGAGGAGTTAGCAAAGGTGACCTCTGCTTTGCTGGAGGAGTATCTGGAGCCTGAGAAAAATCATCTGATCCTCAGATCAGTATAGCTCTGTCATACCAGGAGCAATTGGGCAGGTGTCATTGTGGGTTAGTTTCATCTTAATATAATTTCAATGCCTGGAATGTTATCTCTTGCTATAAAATGATGTCCAGCTTTAATTCTTTTATTGCTGCAAAGATCTTAAGGGGTGAAACATTAAAGTTAACAAGCATACCTGTTTCTGCCATTATGATTTATGTATCATGACTTGGTGTCATTATGTTGAAATATCTCTTTACTCAGTAAACCACAAGGCTTTATCCCTTCCATAACATTTGGGTTAATGATCAGAAACAGACAATTCAGTTTTCTTAATATGGAACATTCGTTCCTATGTTGTTACTGTATGTAGTGTCCCTGTGGTTGTGATGTGCGTTATTTCTCATTCACAACTTGTGTGTTCCTTTGAATGAAATTAAAAAATTGATTTTGCACAGGAGTGCATTATGCCAAAATTGTCCAGCATGCTAGTGGGACATCATAATTTGATGCTACTCTGCTTTGCTGCTTTATAGACTTGGCAAGTCTTTTAATGGAAACATCTAGGATTAATGGAACATCTTGAAATAATTCTATGTAGTTTTAATTCAGTGATAATTGAATGGATGGATTTGTCCATTACTAAATAGATGGAGTGTAGTTTCTGATTGCAGACATTATCAGATGTAGTAGATTTCATTTTTGTCAGACACTGCTTCTCTCTGCGTGCACCAAGGGTTTGGCATAGTCAGTGCCATAATGTGATAGAATGCAGAGTTAAATAAATGAACAGATTTTATTCAATTGTCCCAAATTTCTTTGGTAACATTTTGATGAAATTGATAATTCTTGGACAGGGAAGATTTTGTAGTATTAAGTTGATTAATTGTAAATCAATTATGAATTCTTGAACAATTCAGAAAATAGAAAGGCCCCAAAACCATGGATGCTGTGTTTGACGCTAATAATGGCCTTTCATTTGAAATGGCATTTTGTGAATATGTTGTGGAGTTGAGTAACTCTTTAGGTACAAGTGACTTACACAGTAGTTCAGAAGACGGGAAGACTTTTGCTGCTTTCAGATTGCACTGCAGATATTTATTTTTTTAAAGACATTATAAATATTGTCAAGAGATGTTGACAGGCTGAACATTTTATTTTGTGTATTCTTCACATTATACCTATGGGCAGAAAGCACATAATGTTGGCATTGTAACATAAAACAAAGAACAGATAATCTTTATGGTATTATTCTAAGGATGAGTACAAATGAAATATTTATTCATGGGTATACTACAAATATATTTAATATATTGCATTTGTTCCATTTACTAATTGAGTTTCTGCTTAAGTGAATTAAACTGAATTTAAAAAATATATATAAAATCACACTGTCGTCCAAGAGTAGATTTATTTATTTATTTATTTATTTATTTATTTTAACTATATGACAATCTTGGGAAGCACATTTTGCCCCTGCTGAGTTAATACTTTATAGCTATAAAAAGACAAATAACAAAGATGTACGTTTCCTAAAGCACCTTGTTATTTCCTATTTTGTGCACAAAATTATGCCTATGTTCACATTACAAGCTTCATTGTTCAATTCCGATTTTTCAGATTGGATTTTCGTATCTTGACAGTTGATATTCATAATTACATGGAACCTATAACTGTAATGTAAATGCATCTGTCTTCTGAAACAGTGATGCCTTTTTGCCCAAGTCCTCTGCTTTACCACAAATACCATATGTGAGATGACTCATGGTATTAAAATTGGTAAAATGGACACTCTAATAGCTAAGGTATGCATTGCATTTTGCTCTGGAGGGTGGCAAACAGTTCGCCAGCTCTTTAGCGCGTTAGCTTTTGCTATTGCTGGGGAAGCCATGAGCCAAAGGTTAGAGAAGCAGCTTTGGGACCGAAAATTCGCCAGTTTGATTCCCTGGACCAGCAGTAAAATGTGGAGGTGGGGGTGGGGGGGGGGAGTGAATGAACAATGCTTTCCCCTCCCTCTACGTCCATGGCTGAAGTGCACTTGAGTAAGACACCTAACCCCCAACTGCTCCCAAATCAGACAAACCAGAAGGCTACTGGAAATATTTTCAGAGCTTTCCCCAGAAAAAAATATCAGAGTGGTGCTACTGATGCAGAGCCTGGCCTGGAAGGCCAGCTGCTAGGGAAGTCCAGGGGTATGCTCTCCTGGAAAATTTTGAAATTAACAGAATAGAATGTCTTTATTGTTATTGCACAAATGTACAATGAAATTTAGTTCATCATAGAAGAGCAAAGCTGCTGCATATGTGCACGCCGCCACTCTTGGGCACTTCAACCCAAGGCCGTCAACATAACTGCATGTCTTGCATTAGAGACTTCAAATGGTGCATTCTGGTGGCATCTAGGGCTGATTCAACATTCAATTCAACATTTATTAAATTTGCTGTTTTTTACCTTGCCAAATATGCAAGGGGGAAAATTTAAAGGACAAAATTAGATTTGATATGAAAACGCTAAAAACATCATCTCATCTCATTATCTCTAGCCGCTTTATCCTTCTACAGGGTCGCAGGCAAGCTGGAGCCTATCCCAGCTGACTATGGGCGAAAGGCGGGGTACACCCTGGATAAGTCGCTGGGTCATCACAGGGCTGACACATAGACACAGACAACCATTCACACTCACATTCACACCTACGGTCAATTTAGAGTCACCAGTTAACCTAACCTGCATGTCTTTGGACTGTGGGGGAAACCGGAGCACCCGGAGGAAACCCACGCAGACACGGGGAGAACATGCAAACTCTGCACAGAAAGGCCCTCGCCGGCCCCGGGGCTCGAACCCAGGACCTTCTTGCTGTGAGGCGACAGCGCTAACCACTACACCACCGTGCCGCCCGCTAAAATCATCAATTCAGAGAAATATTTAATTTTATTGCACAACAAAAAATGCAATAATAATGAACAATATAGCAGCTGAAATGAAAATATTAGCAATACAGCTGTCAACTACAGATCCAACAGGCAAAAGTCTCACACAAAAGCCTGCAGTACAGTGCCAGGAACAGAATCGAGGTCAAATCAAGCAACAGTGCCATCTCGTAACCAGCGCATAGAGCGTGGTTTTATGTATAGTTGTAAATAGCAGTCAGTGCACACAGCGAAACCTTTTATTTTCATTTCTGGGTTGAGTCCCAGGATAGTCTAGAGTTATATATTACAATATCTTCCTATTTCTATAGTTATTACTCATTTTCAGAGTGGAATAGGAGTTATTTAGGTGCAAGTACTCTGCATTGTTCAATTTATGATTTGTGTGTGTGTGCGCGCAAGTGACAGTGTGGTGCTGATGTCACACAGCGTGGTGGAGCGCCGCATATCTGCACTTTGAGGAAAGCCCTGATTTAGTGGGCAGTTTAGACCAAAATAGAACTTTGTGGTTTAAATGGGAAATGTTATGTTTGAAGAAAGGAAAACACTTAATTCCAGCAGAAGAACCTTATCATGTTTGTGAGACATGGAGGTGTGATTTTGGCCTGTTTTGCTGCATCCAAGCCATGATGACTTGCCATCACTGATGGAACAATGAATTCTGAATTATACCAATTAATTTTAAAGGAAAATGTCAGGACATTTGTCTATGCTGGAATTAAGTGTTTTCCGTTCTCCAAACGTAACATTTTTCATTTAAACCAAAAAGTTCTATTTTGGTCTGAACTGCTCAATAAATATTTCCAATAGCTTTCTGGCTTGGGTGGCACGGTGGTGTAGTGGTTAGTGCTGTCGCCTCACAGCAAGAAGGTCCTGGGTTCGAGCCCTGGGGCCGGCGAGGGCCTTTCTGTGTGGAGTTTGCATGTTCTCCCCGTGTCCGCGTGGGTTTCCTCCGGGTGCTCCGGTTTCCCCCACAGTCCAAAGACATGCAGGTTAGGTTAACTGGTGACTCGAAATTGACCGTAGGTGTGAATGTGAGTGTGAATGGTTGTCTGTGTCTATGTGTCAGCCCTGTGATGACCTGGCGACTTGTCCAGGGTGTACCCCGCCTTTCGCCCGTAGTCAGCTGGGATAGGCTCCAGCTCGCCTGCGACCCTGTAGAAGGATAAAGCGGCTAGAGATGATGAGATGAGCTTTCTGGCTTGTCTCATGTGATCTTTAACAAGCTGTAGTTGGGCAGCCGTGTTCTTTTTGGACAGCATTGGCTTTCTTCTTGCAACATCAGGAGTGTTCTCCTGATGGTGGATTCATGAACATTAATATTAACCAATGTCAGAGACGCCTTTAGTTGTTGAGAAGTTACTCAGGGTTCCTTTGTGACCTTACCAAATATTGAACACCTTGCTTTTGGAGTGATCTTTGTTGGTCAACCACTCCTGGAGAAGGTAACAATGGTCTTGAATTTCCTCCATCTGTCTTACTGGATTGATGGAGTCCAAACTGTTTAGAGTTGGTTTTGTAACCTTTTCCAGCCCAATGAGCATCAACTACTCTTTTTTTTTTTTTTTGGAGGTTCTCAGAAATCTCCTTTGTTCATGCCATGATCTACTTCAACAAATTTGTTTTGAAAACCAGACTTTGATAGATCCCTGTTCTTTAAATAAAACAGTGTCCAATCAACATCTGATTGTCATCCCAGTGATTTAAACATGTGACTGTAATTTCACGTTCAAATTTACTGTTAATCCTAGAGCTTCACATACTTTTACTCACATACTCACAGATATGTAATATTGGATCTTTTTTTTCAATAAATAAATGACCAAGTAGAATATTTATGTCTCATTTGTTTAAATGGGTACTCTTTATCTACGTTTAGGACTTGAATGAAAATCTGATTGATGTTTTGGGTCATATTTATTCAGAAATGTGGAAAATTATGAATGGTCCATGAACTTACAACTGCCACTGTAAAATGCATGTTAGTTACAACCAAACTATAAATAGTTTAGAATTTTGCTTTTTTTTTTATCCAATAAAAGACTATTTGACATAAATGATGCCAAGCTAATTTTAAAATACCAGTGCCACTTTATTATGAACATATGTCAAATTGAGAAACAAAACAAATAAAAAGTAACTGCCTAAATGGCATGAATATCAGTTTTAAGTTCCCAGAACTTAAAGTAGTCATAATGGTTGCATGTTCTTTGGGTTGTTTCAATTTGAGATGGTTGAACATGTTTACAGATTTACCTCCAGTCACCCCAACAGTTCACCTGCAAACTTTGTAACATTTGATTGCCGAGCACTAGATGAGGAGAAACCAAACCAATTCCAAACTACAGGAAGACATCCATTTTCGGCACCATGGGCCAGACTTACAAACAGTATATGGCATGCGCAAACCCTCTTTTGGTGTTAAAAAAGACGAGAGACAAAACGAATGCACAGGTGCCCAGAGCACAGATTGAGCGTGCATGCAAGCAGAGTTGAGTGAGCACAGAATAGATTTTTGCTTGCTCATGCAGACATGGCATCCCCATTTAATAGTAATCACAAACATTGTTGTCTGTGTGTATTGATGCAATCTGTATGATTCCTCTGAAAGCCAGATCATATGCCAAATTAAGATCATTCCCAACATAAGATCATTAGATCGCCCACCCCAATATGAAATATATTTTTTAAACCATTTGAAGGGTTTTCCCAGGCCGTCGTCACACATCAGCTGTGCTGCAAAGCTTTACGTCTATGCCGGTACATTTTTAGAAGGCCCTGTCTTATCTGGCTTAGTTTAAATCCATATATTATTGGGTTTAGTAGAGGAGGCACAACAAGAAACTCAAGACCTAAGATGTTGCGTACAGCTTGCAATCCTTGGCTTTTGCCATAACGAGCATACATGACATCAAAGAGCAGGGCTATAGTGAAATTTGTGAGTGCTATTAAATGGGGAAGGCATGTCTGCATGAATTTTGCCCATTGTGTCTTGGACCTTAAAGAAGCTTTGATAATGCAGATATATGACACAATGATGAATACAGCTTGAGCTATATGAGAGAACATTAGAAAATACCCATATACATTGTTCAAAGTCACATCTATGCAAGACAGCTTAACAATTTCCCAGTTAGAACAGTAAAGCTTGTCAATGACATTACCACATAATGGGAGCTGGGCAGTGAACAAAAGCCCAACAGAGGATTCTAGTATGGAGCAGAGCCAAGTAAAAATCAATAATTTCAAACCTTTCTGAAGTGTCATAATAGAATGGTACTCCAAGGGCTTACAAATGGATATGTATCTGTCATATGACATGACTGTTAAACATGTGTATTCACAGAAAACATAAGAATAAATTATGTAAGTTTGTGAGATGCACCCTATATAGGAGATAACATGATATTCTGATAAAAGGTCAGCAAGGATCTTTGGATAGAAAGCGGAAGCCCCAAGTATTCCATTAACAAACAAATTGCATATAAATATAAACATGGGTTCATGAAGTGTTTTGTCAAAAATGACTGTAATAGCTAGTATCAAATTTATAAACAGAGTCATACTATAGACAATTAGACCAAATGCAAAGTAAATATGTTTGTTTGTCCTTGTATCATTCAAGCCATGAAGCACAAACATGAACTCTCTCGAGGAATTTTCCATAATTCTGTTTTAGTTTATGGAGACAAAAACAGATAGCAAGCTTTTAAAATGTCCTATAAACATAATTCCCTGAAAAATGAATTGAAACAAGAAACCTCTGAATGGTTTACAACTTCTTGCCCAAATGTCTCTGCAAAGCTTCACGGCATGGTCACTGATTAGGAATTATATTATCTATCCTTTGGTAAAACTGATTCTCTAGCTTATATATACACAGTTATTTTTAAGTGAGGCATTTGCTGTTTACAAATGAACAAGTGGGACGTCTCCCCAAAGACAGAGTTTGCCAAGGGGGATGTGATCTGGAACCACTTTTATCAGTGTCTTTGGCAAATGACCAACGTTGCAAGTAATCCCAGTGATGAATACAATGCTGATCTATAGATGAATTCAGTTTTATACTTTTATACAAAATGCTCGTGACTTGGTAGTTACTGCAAAAAAAAGTTAATGCAGGCTAAAACAGAAAAGTGTCAGGATTTACTTCTTCAGCAGTTTGTGCTACAGTAGTTCTTCTGTGGGATTGGACCATATGGGCTATCCTTTGTGCCCCATGCGAATCAATGAGTCTTTGACACCCCTGACCCTGTTGCCGTCCATGGGTTGTCCTTCCTTGGACCACTTTTGGTAGGTACTAACCATTTCATACTGGGAACACCCCACAAGATGTGCCATTTTGGAGATGCTCAGACCCAGTCATCTAGTCATCACAATTTGACCCATGTCAAAGTCGCTCAGGTCTTTACGTTTGCCCATTTTTCCTGCTTCCAACACATCAACTTCAAGAACTGACTGTTCTCTTGCTGCCTAATATGTCCCACCCCTTGACAGGTGCCATTGTAATGAGATAATCAATGTAATTCAATTCACCTGTCAGTGGTTATAATGCTATGGCTGATCAGTGTGTGGGTGTGCGTGTGTGTACATACTCCATGTTGCATTTTTGCATGGAATGGCTGACGCACCCTTGAGCAAGGTACCTAACCCCCAACCGCTCTCCAGGCTGCTCTGGGTATGTTGTATGTTGCTCTGGATAAGAACGTCTGCTAAACACCATTAATGTACAGTGCTGCTTGAAAGTTTGTGAACCCTTTAGAATTTTCTATATTTCTGCATAAATATGACCTAAAACATCATTGGATTTTCACACAAGTCCTAAAAGTAGAGAAAGAGAACCCAGTGAAACAAATGAGACAGAAATATTATACTTGCTCATTTATTTATTGAAGAAAATGATCCAATATTACATATCTGTGAGTGGCAAAAGTATGTGAACCTTTGCTTTCAGTATCTGGTGTGACCCCCTTGTGCAGCAATAACTGTAACTAAATGTTTGCGGTAACTGTTGATCAGTCCTGCACACCGGCTTGGAGGAATTTTAGCCCATTCCTCCATACAGAACAGCTTCAACTCTGGGATGTTGGTGGGTTTCCTCACATGAACTACTCACTTCAGGTCCTTCCACAACATTTTGATTGGATTAAAGTCAGGACTTTGACTTGGCCATTCCAAAACATTAACTTTATTCTTCTTTAACCATTCTTTGGTAGAACGACTTGTGTGCTTAGGGCCGTTGTCTTGCTGCATGGCCCACCTTCTCTTGAGATTCAGTTCATGGACAGATGTCCTGACATTTTCCTTTAGAATTCGCTGGTATAATTCAGAATTCATTGTTCCATCAATGATGGCAAGCCATCCTGGCCCAGATGCAGCAAAACAGGCCCAAACCATGAAACTGTCACCACCATGTTTCACAGATGGGATAAGGTTCTTATGCTGGAATGCAGTGTTTTCCTTTCTCCAAACATAACGCTTCTCATTTAAACCAAAAAGTTCTATTTTGGTCTCATCCGTCCACAAAACATTTGTCCAATAGCCTTCTGGCTTGTCCACATGATCTTTAGCAGACTGTAGACAAGCAGCAATGTTCTTTTTGGAGAGCAGTGCCTTTCTCCTTGCAGCCCTGCCATGCACACCATTGTTGTTCAGTGTTTTCCTGATGGTGGACTCATGAACATTAACATTAGCCAATGTGAGAGAGGCCTTCAGTTGCTTAGAAGTTACCCTGGGGTCCTTTGTGACCTCGCCGACTATTACACGCCTTGCTCTTGGAGTGATCTTTGTTGGTCGCCCACTCCTGGGGAGGGTAACAATGGTCTTGAGTTTCCTCCATTTGTACACAGTCTGTCTGTCTGTGGATTGGTGGAGTCCAAACTCTTTAGAGATGGTTTTGTAATGTTTTCCAGCCTGATGAGCATCAGCAACACTTTTTCTGAGGTCCTCAGAAATCTCCTTTGTTCGTGCCATGATACACTTCCACAAACATGTGTTGTGAAGATGAGACTTTGATAGATCCTTGTTCTTTAAATAAAACAGGGTGCCCACTCACACCTGATTGTCATCCCATTGATTGAAAACACCTGACTCTAATTTCACCTTCAAATTAACTGCTAATCCTAGAGGTTCACATACTTTTGCCACTCACAGATATGTAATATTGGATCATTTTCCTCAGTAAATAAATGACCAAGTATAATATTTTTGTCTCATTTGATTAACTGGGTTCTCTTTATCTACCTTTAGGACTTGTGTGAAAATCCGATGATGTTTTAGGTCATATTTATGCAGAAATATAGAAAATTCTAAAGGGTTCACAAACTTTCAAGCACCACTGTAATTAATGTAATGTATGTGTAATATATACACACACACGTGTGTGTATATATATATGCATATTATCACTGATTAATTTTTCATTCATTCATCTCATTATCTCTAGCCATTTATCCTTCTACAGGGTCGCAGGCAAGCTGGAGCCTATGCCAGCTGACTATGGGCGAAAGGCAGGGTACACCCTGGACAAGTCGCCAGGTCATCACAGGGCTGACACATAGACACAGACAACCATTCATACCTATGGTCAATTTAGAGTCACCAGTTAGCCTAACCTGCATGTCTTTGGACTGTGGGGGAAACCGGAGCACCCGGAGGAAACCCACGTGGACACGGGGAGAACATGCAAACTCCGCACAGAAAGGCCCTCGCCAGCCACGGGGCTCGAACCCGGACCTTCTTGCTGTGAGGCGACAGCGCTAACCACTACACCACCGTGCTGCCCTGATAAATTTTTCCCTGATATATTTTTTGACGATGTTTCTTGTGTCTTTTATTATGATGCACTTTTCTATGCAGAATTGTATGTATTCTATGCTGTATCAAAGTTTCTATCTCTCTTTCTTTACTTCATTCATCAAAGGGTTTAGTTCTACAAGCATATGCAAAAAGGTTCTCTTTCTGGACCTATCTTGTTAGGAGGTGCTGAAAGAGACTGGCAAAACCTAGCACACACTTTTATCAGACAGACACTGTGACTGTGTGTACATACTCCATTGCTGTTTCCACTTGAGCAGCCATAGAGAAAGTCACTATTTCTTTAAATCCTGCATTTTGAATGTAATTACGGTTCACTCCTTTTGTCTTACTGTCTCCCCTTTTCTCCTGAGCACCTACAGCTCATGTGCAAAATTGCCATTCAATATAGTTTTGAACTGGTTAACAGCCTGTAGGCAGAGCTTTTCAAAAACAGCTTGAGAGGTAGCCTACTATAGCATTATTCAGTAGCTGAAAAGCTTGTATTTTTGCATTTTATCAAAAGATTATTTAGACTAACAGCTAGATAGATTTCCTGAGTAAGAAAGAGAGACAACTGATCATGTAACGCACATGCAAGATGTTATGAATATGTTTCACAAATTTCTGTACAAATGAAGCTTCTGTGGACGTGTTCATCTATTTATGGCATTTACAATGAATGCATTAGCTACATTTAAATACAGTCTAAAAAGCAGATTTGATATGATTTGGAGCAATAATCTGAAGTTCAAACTAAAATTGTAGTTCAAAAAGATTAAACACCTAAATTGTAATAAAAGGTACAGGAATAAACAAAATTATGTGAATCCCAATTTCAGATTGGTAGTGTACACATTCATTAACCATTCAATGTAAAGATTTTGAAACTTGAAACAGTTGTCAGGGAACGCAGGTTGATTGGAGGTAGGTATATTTGTAGGAAGAGAGTTTTTATTAGAAAAGAAGCAATAAACAGGCATAAAGTCCAAAATGGCAGGCTGAATCAATAACAATGAACAGGCTAAGGGTCAGGCGAGGCATAAACAGATTAAATTGGGCTAAACAAGAACAGAAACAAAACACAGAATGAGAGTCAAGAAACCAGGAAGACAATACGAATACAAAGGCTGGGTAATGGTTATCAACAACGCAATACTTTGCAAAGTCTAGGTATGTGCAGTGTCCTTTTATATGACTTGGACATGGGCTCAGGGACAGGCATTGGCTTTGTCTGAGCAACGTTTTTGTCTTTGCTGAAGCTGGGCAGCAGGGCGGTGACATTTTCAAAACTGGGTGATGGGGCGAAGGGCTTGGCTGTGCTGAAATCTGGAGCAGAGGCCTCTCTCTCTCTCTCTCTCTCTCTCTCTCTCTCTGTCTCTCTGTACATTTAATAGTGGGCTTCCCCATTTAATAGTCATCATAAACGTTGCTGTCTGTGTGTAATGACTCGATCTGTATAATTCCACTGAAAGCCAGATCATATGCCAAATTAAGATCATTCCTAACATAAGATTGTTGGATCGCTCACCCCTAATATGAAATATATATATACTAGTGCATCTCAAAAAATTAGAATATTGTGAAAAAGTTCAATATTTTCCATCAGTTATTTAAGAAAGTGAAAATGTTATATATTATAGACTCATTACACATAAACTAAAATGTTTCAAGCATTTTTCTATTTTAATTTTAATCAGTATGGCATACAGTACAAAAACATTTAAAAAAATCTCAAAAAATTAGAATATTTCATTTCGAGTTTGAGTAAACCAGTATGAACACAGTGTATCTCTTGGTCTAGTTCAGTACACACAACCACAATCATGGGGAAGACTGCTGACTTGACTGTTGTCCAGAAGATGATCACTAATGCCCTCCACAAGGAGGGTAAGCCACAAAAGGTCATTGCTGAAAAGGGTGGCTGGAAAAGGTGCACAAGCAACAGGGATGGCCGCAGTCTTGAGAGGATTGTCAAGAAAAGTTGATTCAAGAACTTGGGAGAGCTTCACAAGGAGTGGACTGAGGCTGGTGTCAGTGTATCAAGACCCATCATGAACAGACATCTTCAAGAAAGGGGATACAACTTTCTCATTCCTAATGTCAAGCTACTCCTGAGCCAGAGACAATGTCAGAAGTGTCTTATCTGGGCTAAGGAGAGAAAGAAATGGACTGTTGCTCAGTGGTCCAAAATCCTCTTTTCAGATGAAAGTACATTTTGCATTTAATTTGGAAATCACGGTTCTAGAGTCCGGAGGAAGAGTGGAGAGGCACAGAATCCAAGGTGTTTGAAGCCCAGTGTGAAGTTTCCACAGTCTGTGATGATTTGGGGTGCCATGTCATCTGCTGGTGTTGGTCCACTGTATTTTATCAAGTCCAAAGTCAACACAGCCATCTACCAGGAGATTTTAGAGCACTTCATGCTTCCATCTGCTGACGAGCTTTTTGGAGATGCTGATTTCCTTTTCCAGCAGGACTTAGCACCTACCCACAGTGCCAAAACTACTACCAAATGGTTTGCTGACCATGATATTACTGTGTTTGATTGGCCAGCCAACTCGCCTGACCTGAACCCCATAGAGAATCTATGGGGTATTGTCAAGAGGAAGATGAGAAACACCCGACCCAAAAATACAGATACGCTGAAGGCCACTATCAAAGCAACCTGGGCTTCAATAACACCTCAGCAGTGCCACAGACTGATCACTTCCATGCCACACCGCATTGATACAGTAATTCATGGTAAAGGAGCCCCAACCAAGTATTGAGTGTATAAATGAATATACTTTTCAGAAGTTGGACATTTCTGTATTGTAAATCCTTTTTTTGATTGATCTTAGGGAATATTCTAATAATTTGAGATATTGGATTTCTCATTTTCATGAGCTATAAGCCATAATCATCAAAATTAAAACAAAAAAGGCTTTAAATATTTCACTTTACATGTAATGAATATAGAAGATATGAAAGTTTACCTTTTTGAATTAAATTATGGAAAAAAGGAACTTTTTCATGGTATTCTAATTTTTTGAGATGTACTAGTGATATATAATCTTATATTAAACCATTTGAAGGGTTTTCCCAGGTGCCATCACACACATCAACTGTGCTGCAAAGCTTTACGTCTATGCTGGTACATTTTTAGAAGCCCCTGTCTTATCTGGTTTAGTTTAAATCCATATATTATTGGGTTCAGTAGAGGAGGCACAACAAGAAACTCAAGACCTAAGATGTTGCGTATAGCTTGCAATCCTTGACTTTTGCCATAACGAGCATACATGACATCAAAGAGCAGGGCTATAGTGAAATTTGTGAGTGCTATTAAATGGATGCCTTCCCCAAACAGTACATGGCATGCGCAAACCCTCTTTTGGTGTTAAAAAAGACGAGAGACAAAACGAATGCACAGGTGCCCAGAGCACAGATTGAGCGTGCATGCAAGCAGAGTTGAGTGAGCACAGAATAGATTTTTGCTTGCTCATGCAGACATGGCATCCCTATTTAATAGTAATCACAAACCTTGCTGTCTGTGTGTATTGATGCAATCTGTATGATTCCTCTGAAAGCCAGATCATATGCCAAATTAAGATCATTCCCAACATAAGATCATTAGATCGCCCACCCCAATATGAAATATATATATTTTTTAAACCATTTGAA